>NC_042988.1:4376396-4522176 GCF_901001165.1 Salmo trutta
GAAGGAGATGGCCGTCCTACTTTAAACAAACAACTTTGAAGCTCATTACTTTTTCTTTATAAATGATTTGTGAAGCATCTATGGAGGCTTAAAGGTATTATGAAGGGTTCTTCAAGTTTTTCTTCGATTAAAGTGAGCCAGAGATGGCAAAACAGAAAGGAAAATCAGTGTGAGGAAGAGAAGGAGAGGGAGAGGAGGAGAAGGCGAGGAAGAGAAGGATATGAGAGGAGGAGGAGGAGAAGAATTGAGGAGGAGAGGAAGCTATAGGAGATCTGTGAGATTGAGGAGGCATTATTGAAAATTAGGTCACTGACTTGAGTGAGCGGTGAGTGAGGGAGAGGGCTAGATTGGAGGGGAAAGGAGAGAAAAGAAAAGAGCGAGAGATTAACTTTGAGGGAGTAGAGAAAGAGCGAGACGGAGGGAGGGAGGGCAAAACAGAGAGCGCTATGGGGATGATGATGAAGGCTGTGCTTGTTTCAGATTTAGATTTGAAATAGTTTAGATAATAATGTGTGTAAAATTAGACATTCGGGTTAGGCTTGGGCGGTATACCGTATATAACATATACCGGGGTATTTGGAAATAGTCACCGGATGTTTTTTTCAATACCGTTGAAACTATTTCTTAGAAGTTTTTTTTATACATTTGAATATTTGTAGCTACTTTTTAAGTAAATACCTGCAGTCAACTTGTGCAATACATTCGGGGATAAGCACATTGCGTTCTTCATTTCACCGGTCACATTATTATTTTCATTATTTTCATTATGAAGCTTAGCGGTAGTCCCCAGTCACATGGTGTTTGTTTACAAGCACACAGCGATGAGAGACCGGAGCCTTGTGAGTCACTCACTGTTGTGCAGTAAGCGCCAGGTGATCTAGTTACGGTATGGAATTCACAGCTAAATGTTTGCCAGCTAGATACAGTATCTTAATAGTTATAAGTTAACTGTCTAAAATGTGCTAAATTCTCTGCCGTTGTGCATTTGGTTTGCTAATTTAGTAGCTAGTGGTGAGCTTCTTGCAAAATCAAGCTTCTCTTGGTAACAGTAGAGAGTAGAGAATCCCCTCCTGTAACGAGCCTTGCTGTCTAATATTTGTTTTGTGTGTGCAGCAAACTGTGAGTAGCATTTTTGTGTTAATTGTATAACTTTATGGGCTGGGATGTCTGTCCTGCAAGTAGTTTTGTCTGAGACTGTATGAAAGGTTTGCAATGTGCTCGTTAGCATTTAGCTAGCATTCGCTATGGGAATTTACTTGTACTTGTTAGCATTGCTAAACTTCGGATTACTTGTGTTCAGTGCCAGTATTACGGAATATCCTGCAATGGTACAAGGTCAGTATGAAGCACAGGAGGTTGGTGGCACCTTAATTAGGAAGAATGGTGGAATGCCATGCCATTTGCTTCGTTCCGGCCATTATTATGATCCATTTTCTCCTCAGCAGCCTCATGTGGTATGAAGGTATGACAATCTGGATACCACCCAAACCTGATAAGGGGTGTCTTAGAAAGGATCACATTGTCTTTTCAAATACTCCTAGTTGTCTCACCTCTCCTGATAAGGTCTTTCTCAGCAGTTAGTGATTTTAATATGATTCAAATCAATAACTGTTTAGAAACACCACCGTCATGTCTATTGACAAACCTAAGACCTTTCAAATGTCATTTCTAATTCTTAAGTATTCCTGCTGGTCACTTTTCCAGGCAGACAGATCTACTGCGATCACACATATATCTCCAAGACGTAACCACTGTAAATAATCACTTATTTATGAAAACAACAATTTATTCATCAGTGCCACCTTCATCTTATGTTTTAATTTAATTCCTACTCTCTCTTAGACATCGGTCCAGTCATTTCTCTCTCTCTCTCTCTCTCTCTCTCTCTCTCTCTCTCTCTCTCTCTCTCTCTCTCTCTCTCTCTCTCTCTCTCTCTCTCTCTCTCTGTGTGTTCTCTTCCCCCTCCTCCTCTACTCTGCTGCAATGTCGAGGGTTTTCATATTGGTGCAGTGTTTAAAGATGTCCTCAGACCATTGCAGTGTTCAGTATGCTGCTCAGATCATCATTCATAATGCTATGTGTTTAGTACTAAAGCACTGTTTCGGAAGTCATATTATAGGATGATATGTTTGTCTGTCATAGGGTGCTGTCTGTATGGAGATGTGCTCTGTATTCTGATTTGGAAACAGAAGACGTTTGTCTGTGTGTGTGTCTCTGGGTCTGTCTGTGTATGTGACTGACTGACAGACTCACTGCTTGTGTGTGTGTGTGTGTGTGTGTGTGTGTGTGTGTGTGTGTGTGTGTGTGTGTGTGTGTGTCTGTTAGAGCTCAGAACAATATAGCCTTGAAGACAACCCCATTACTTCAGTGTGACTGAAAACCCACTACTAAGTGTTCTCCTCCCAGCACTACCCTCGGCACTGTCACGTTTACATCCGGGTGAGGTAGACCAGGGCTGTGTCTGAAATGGAACCCTGTTCCCTATGTAGTGCACTACTTTTAGCCAGGGCCCATGCATCCCCATTCTCCACCCTTCACCCCAAGTGCGCATGTGCACACTTCCCTGCATGCATTTAAAAGCATTGGATTGGTGTAAGCATTGGCTGGAGGGGTTTCCACCATTTTAATACCCATACACTTCAGGAGAAGGGTGGAGGTAGAGATTTGGCCATCCCTCTGACTTGACCTTTACCAGAAGGGCTGTCTGCCTGTCCATCAGTAGGTGTGTTGTCAGTCTGACTGGGTCTCACATGGCACCATTTTCCCTATATAGTGCACTACCTTTGACAGGACCCTGCACCCTATTCTCCTACATAGTGCACTACTTTTGACCAGAGCCTTACGAGTCCTGGTCAACAGTAGTGCACTGTGTAGAGAATAGGATGCCATTTGGAACACAGACGTACTGTATCATGTCAGGGACTCCCTAGGGAGCTTTCTGGCACTTTAAGACGCGATGTGCTCATTGAACCTACAGGGTTCGTTCAGCACACTCTCCTCCTGTGTCATGTCCAGACCCTAGTAAGATGTCATTTTCTATAGTAGAGTAGGTCAGGGCGTGACAGGGGATGTTTTGGGTTTTCTATGTTTTCTATTTCTATGTTTAAGTTCTAGTTTGTCTATTTCTATGTTGGGGTTGTTTGGGTTGATCTCCAATTGGAGGCAGCTGATCCTCGTTGCCTCTGATTGGAGATCATATTTAAGTAGGAGTTTTTCTTCCTGGTTTTTGTGGGTAGTTGTTTTCCGTTTTGCCAAGTGTACCTGATGGAACTGGTGGCTGTCGTTTTGTTGTTTTTTGTTTGTGTTATCATTAAAGTAAATATGAGCACTCTACACGCCGTGCCTTGGTCCCCTTTATATGACCCATGTTACATCCTGTGTCTGAAAATATCACTAGCCATCAAATCCTTGCTTCCTTTATCATTGTTTCGTCCATTCTTCGCCTCCCTCTCAAAGCTTATTCGAGGAGGTCAGAGGGGCGGAACCTTCGACCCGTTCCTCCAATGAGGGGAAGGTGAAGAATTGAGGGAACAAAGATGGAGGAAACAAGGACTGAGGAAGTAAGGATTTGACAGCACAGTCATGGACTCAAGGTTAGGAGGATAGTAGGAGCCTGTGAGCTACTAGAAGAGGGGAACATCTCACCCTGTAACTGCAAGGGCCAGGGGAATGGCAGGCTTTTGCTCCAGCCAAGGTTACATACACACATACTCACGCCATCTATCATAAAACATGCATGTCAAGGGAGGGAACCGTTAAATGTTTAATAAAGCAACAGAAAGAGAAAGATCCAATGGAAAGAGAAGCGAGATTTGCACACACAGAAGAAGGAAAAAAAAACAGTGTCCCCAAAAGTGGAGCTTGAGTGCTTTAGGATGGCGAGGCAGGTGACATCACAGGCGATGGGCGGCGGTGTCTCTAGTCGGCACGGAAACGGGTCTCCTCATCATCAGCGTTTCCAGGCCACAGTGAGATGAGATGGGGCTCGTTAAATTAGTTCATGTTAATAGGCTGGGGGAATTAAGCAGTTCTCCCAGGAGTATCCAGACCACTCATTTGGGTTGTGTTTTTTTTATTTTATTCATCTGTTATGAGAAGATTGACCCGGCTGCTGCTATTTGAGACACATCCTCAAAGACATCTATAATATAATGTACTGTATTAAGGGTATATATACACTGGAGCCACTTGTCATTTTGGGCTGGGTTGGTTTGATATTCATAATGTCGGTCGAGCATGTGTAGGTTTTTGTATTTTTGGAAATTAGAGGGATTTTGTTGTGCGCGTGTGTGTGTACCTGTATGTTTTAAGTTTGTGTAGTATGAAATGCAAGCTCCCTATCCAGATGTACGTGTTTCTCTCTATACTGAGATCTGAGCAGGCATTTTACAAGACCACTGTACTCTGCAGCCAGGGCTCTGGAAGGACCCCGATACGTTCAGGCAGCTTACTGCATAGACCGGAGAGAGAGGGAAGGGGAGAGAGAGACAGAGGAGGAGTGTGGAGGTATGGGAGAGCTAAAGATCTAGAAGTAGAGACAGAGAGAGAGAGGAGAGAGGGATTTTTGTGAGAAAGAAAGGGGAGGAGGAAGAGGATAGCGAGGGAACAGAGAGGGGAGGGTAACACTGCAGAGGGGGAAACAGCAGCAGCACCACACACACGTATATAAGTGACTGTAATGACGTGTTACATAAAGGGAATTCATTGGGTGGCAGAGAGAGAGAGAGAGGCAGAGAGAGAGAGAGGCATATAGAGACAGAGGCAGAGAAAGAGGCTGGGCAATATGGCCTAAAAACAAAATCAAACTTATGGGCGATTCACAAAATGTATATCTTGATTTTTAAAACTGTTTTCTCTAAATAAGCGTTGTTGTACAATTAAAGGTAAAATACACTGCATTTTAAACAGTGAGCAATACTTTAATGAATTCAAGGCTTGTGAAAGTATACATTGGCTACTTAGGCCTTCCATAATAATAAGACCCACTAATAATGTCATTATTTTATCAAAATAGTTTAACAGTCTATGAAAATGCCCTTTTTGTTACATATTTTTACCAGAACCATGCCTAATGCACATTCACTAGTAATGATCAACTTGTTGTTGGAGGCATTATAGAAAATTAACACAGGTCTCATAACACAGGTCTCATAAACAATCTCTGAAGCACAAGCCCACGTGCTAGTGAGTAGCCAGCTAATCTTTATATTTAACGTCTAGCCAACGTGGATCTATTTGCTAACTAACGAGGTAGAACAGTTGAATTATGAACACACCCTTCTGTCCATCTTCCCACTGTTTGAACAGCATGCCAGCCTGTCAAATCCAAATCAAATCAAATCAAATTTGATTTGATGCCAGCCTGTCCACTTTGTTTTTGCATCATTTACTTTTGGTTTTGTACACCAGCTTCAAACGGCTTAAAATGCTATATTTTGTATTAATCGAAAATATATTTCACAGCTGTTTAGATGGTACAATGATTCTCTACACTATACTTGCTTGTTTTCTCAGATAAACTGAAATTAGGCAAACTATTAGAATGTCATCAACCAAGAAATGGCGGAACGATTTCTGCATAATGCATCTTTTTTTAAGTTTTCCTCTATTATAGTAAAATAATGTGTCAATGTGTTTTGCTGTCCTTATGAGCGATTCTGTTGGACCAAACCGCAAATGCAAATGGCGAGTAGGAACCGCATGTTGTCAGAGAGGAAGAAGTTATTTTTCTTATTTGTTGTTCTTAGTGGCAGGTGGAGGAGTTTGGTGTTTGTGTGTAATTTGGAAGGTGCACAGTGTGGTGGCTAATTTCTGCATTACCAAATGAGGAGTTACAAACACACCAGTCCGAGTTAAACTACATCTTTAATACTTAAGATACTTTTGCAAAAGTTCTTGACCCCCAATAATGCATTGTCTCGAATGAATCATTGAACAAGGTGATTACAGAATGGCTACAGGGATCTTTTATAGCAACGATACACCCCCTTCAACGTACAAACCACAGATACTTAGTAACAGTTCACAAAGGTTAAGTTTTGTATGACCGATATCAATAAAACACATCAAACAGTAACTGCTATGTCAACAGGATTAATGGTATAGCCCAGTATCTGGTCTCTTTAGAACTGTCCCTCCCTGGTACGGTATTGAACAGAACTATTTCATCCAATGGCATATATCAATTGTCAACTCTAGATACTCCCATCTCAAGCAAACCCCCTCTTGACCCTACTCCTGGACAGGCTCACTGGGGAGTGAGCCTCTAGGCCATATATTATCACAGGATAAGTGTGAGATCTAAGAGAGGACATACAAGGGTCCATTTACTGCCATAATCCTCCCCACAATAAAGAAAAGGAGGGAGTGACTTGCTCACAGACATTGTGGAGACAAGTCATTGGTTCCCCATTAATCACGCCATCCCTTCACATGGTTTAAGAAATAGGTAAAGACACATTCCCATGATGACAAGTCTGACCTCTCCCCTCTCTGGGCCCCAAGTGTCTGAGCCCCAGCTAAGGTAGACGTGCAACTGAAAAGACACCAGAGTCCAATGGACACTTTCTAATGACAAGTACCTCAAATAAGCATATTATACTAATAAAACATCTTAATTATCTATGTTACCCAACTAATTCTGATTCGTCCACGACAACAGTCACAGCAGAAGGAGTGAGACAAAACAGACAACACGAGAATAAGTGGACATAAACCCCCATTAAAAAAAAACGGCATTTGGAATATCGTGCTAAAACATACATTTGAATGAATCAAATGAATTCAATATATTGCTGAGCCATAGTTGAGGCTGGGTTGCGGATTGGTTAGGTTGAGGCTTGGTTGAGGTAGTTTGGGTTGAGGTTGTGTTATGTTGAGTTGAAGCTGGGTTGAGGTTGGGTTGGGTTAGGCTGGGTTGAGTTTAGGTTGGTTGTGTGAGAGAGTGAGGTTCCGTGCGCCTGAGATGAACAGATACTGTTGAGCTCCCGAGTGGCGCAGCGGTCTAAGGCACTGCATCTCAGTTCCTGGTTCGAATCCAGGCTGCATCACATCCGGCCGTGATTGGGAGTCCCATAGGGCGGCGCACAATTGGCCCTGCGTCGTCCGGGTTTGGCTGGGGTAGGCCGTCATTGTAAATAAGAATTTGTTCTTAACTGATTTGCCTAGTTAAATAAAGGTTTAATTAAAAATACTATCGATCCAGAGGGGCCGATAGGAGAAAAGGCCTGGTGCTTTAAACAGGCATGCCGGCTCAATCAATAGACATTTATCTATGTGAGAGTGAATATGACATCTCTGTTTTCTTAAGGGTGGCCGCGCATTGCCCACAGCGTCGTAAATCACTAACCCCCATCTCTCTCTTTCTCTCCCTCGCTCTCTTCATCTCCCTCTTCCTCTTTCCACCACTCTCTGTCTCTACTGTACAGTCACACTCCATCTTCCACCGTTTTCTAGCTCCGCCTCTCTTTTCCTCTAGCTCTCTCCCTCCCTCTTCCTGTCTCAGTGCAGCTTCAATGAGATTGCAGCAGAATGCCCATACTGTATTAGCTGCATCTCTCTCTCTCTCTCATTTATGGTCTGTTGTTCATGGTGTCTGGCGCCACCTATCTTCCGTCTCTTATCAGAAGCACAGGTCTGAATGCACACCACAGTACCACTGCAATGACCCAAAACGCAGCACAGCCACCCTTCACTATATCTATAGCTACCCATCAGAGAACATTAATTTAGCTTTCAGCTAATTACTGTTTATTTACATTCACTGTCAGCTGATAGGCCAAATCTATGGGTCTATTCTCATTGACGGGAATTTCGAGAGATTCTAGGAGGTATCTATTCTCGAGAGACATTACTGTAGTATTGCGTATTTCTCACGTCTGGAATGCAACCTCAGCACGACACTCGTTCTACAGTTGCCCCCCTCTAAGCAGGGGAGTGTAAACATAATTCTCCTTGAGCCCAACATGCATATAGTTAAAACACTAATAGCAGAGCAATGTTTTTGAAACAGCTGAAATGTACAGACATTTTCATCATATTTTAAACTCGTTTTTATTTAGTGTTCACCTGATATTGCATTAAACTGTTATATTCAAAAAATTTGTCGCCGTAGCTTTAAAAAATAAGGGAAGCTCGACGGTGTTGACTTACATGATATTAAGAGAAATGAACTTTTATTTTCGTATGAGAGGGGTGAACGTTCATGTTTGATATGCTAACATTACTAAGGAGCCAAGGACCTTACATGTTCTGTTTTTAAAGGTGAATCAGCACTGGAAGCCAAAACAGGCTAACACTCCCATCTCAATTGCGGTACGGTTGTAGAAACAAATCTCTCTACTCTCATATCACATCAAAAATAATTTCACAAAGGCAAAATACACAATGGTTTTGACAGTTGCAGCACACGGTATCGTTCAGTGACAACACGTTTGTGGCGTCCATCTTCCGTTGACACAAGGTATAAACATGCGCTGTAACATGGACATTCGACTGTGTAATTGAACTTATTTTGTATTTTTTTTAATTATTTCTCGCTGATATGAAGTGTACGTTACTTTTGTTTCCAAAACCGTACTACAAGCGATGCATGTTCATTTTTAGAGGAACCTCTTAACAAAACTCCCCTGGTCAGAATATAACGTTACTATCGTCAGAAGGTGATAAAGCAGTTACCGTCTGTGAATGGGGTATTAGCTAGCTAGCTGTGTTATTGTCTTGCAAACTACATTTAATGTGTGTACAAACGAGAAAATAAACCCTTTAATTGTCTGCACATGCGTGTGAATTTTTAGCATTTTTCAATAGTGTAATATGGTTTGGTTGCATTATTCAAGAGCGTATGTAGTACGTTTTAGCCACAAAGTCATAAAATGGGAATTTAAACCTAACCCACATGGCTAACCCTAATGGCTAATGTTAAATAACCCTAACCTTAACCACACTGCTAACCCTAATGGATAATCTTAAATAACCCTAGCCTTAACCACACTGCTAACCCTAATGGATAATCTTAAATAACCCTAGCCTTAACCACACTGCTAACCCTAATGCCTAAACCCTAACCTTAAATGAAGACCAAAAAGCACATTTTTTGTTTTCATAAATGTTTACAATATAGCAGCTCAGTTAAAACAATTTGGCTAATCTATATATCCATAGCTAGGCCCAATTCCTTTTTTTTGAAGATCAAAGAGTATTAAATTAATTGGAATGACAGAAAATCTGACAGTCTGTCTTTTTTTTTAATGTAAAGACAGCCTAATTGTATTGTTATCTGTAGTAGAAGCCTACATCCATATATGGCCAGCTATGTAAACTCTTAACATTGATTTATGCTGCAATAATGTTCAATTGGTAATAGAAGACAAACATTTATAATGCCTCTTAAGCAGGTTTACATTTACGACTCTTGTCCTTGAGGCAGAACTGGGTGATTTCAGCTAATTTTGTGTGCCATCATAATGGTCTCTGATTTGTGGTCAGACTCGCTCAGGCGGAACAAACAGAAATGTTCACCAATGCTGATTTGAATGTCATTGAAAAAACAGAAAGGTGTCAAATCTATTTTGCGCAAACGTCTTTTCTGAATGTAAAAGTAATCCTAGAAGTAACCATCTAGTTTTACAAAAGTATCTGTAATCGGATTACAATATTTTTGCTGGTAACATAACGAATTGCGGCCAGAGTTCTTTTTAGTAATCCATGTAATCCGTTACTCCCCAATCCTAACTGCATGGTTGCTATGTGGTTTGTTCAGTTGACCTGTTGAGTTCATCAGAGTTTCTGTGTAATTGTTGGCGTTAGACCTAAAACTGTGTCAAACAGATCTATTCGTGCAACTGGGAACCATTGGTGTTTTTTTTTTTAGCAGTTTAGGTTAACCTCTGTTGCTGCATGTTTTCTGTGATACCGTATGTGAATGACATTCATCTGTAAATCCATGTGATCCTTTGGGTTAGGCTTCGGTGAGAATTCAATGAGCCCAAGAAACATAATCCTGTAACTGGCAACTAAGTAAACAAACGTGAACCTAACCATCTTTCTCTCTCTTTCCCTCTCTCTTCTCCTCCAGTACTGTGCGTTCCTCTCCCTTCTGTTCATCCTCATCTCCATCACCACCTTCTGCTTGGAGACGCACGAGGCCTTCAACACCATCTACAACAAAACAGAAAACGTGACGGTGGACAATGTGACGCGTCAGGAGATCGTCTACGAGGTGGTGACCGACGGCTGGCTCACCTATGTGGAGGGAACGTGCGTCATCTGGTTCACCATTGAGGTCATGATGCGCGTGATCTTCTGCCCCTGCAAGAAGGAGTTCTTCAGTAGCACCCTCAATATCATTGACTTTATTGCCATCATGCCCTTCTACCTGGAAGTGGCGCTGAGCGGTCTGGATTCCAAAGCCGCCAAAGACGTGTTGGGCTTCCTGCGAGTGGTGCGCTTCGTCAGGATCCTGCGTATCTTCAAGTTGACGCGTCACTTCGTGGGCCTGCGGGTGCTGGGCCACACGCTCCGCGCCAGTACCAACGAGTTCCTCCTCCTCATCATCTTCCTCGCCCTCGGAGTGCTCATCTTCGCCACCATGATCTACTACGCTGAGCGCATCGGCGCCGACCCTGACGACCCTACGGCCGCCAAACACACAAACTTCAAGAACATCCCCATTGGCTTCTGGTGGGCTGTGGTCACCATGACCACTCTGGGCTACGGGGACATGTACCCCGAGACGTGGTCGGGGATGCTGGTGGGCGCGCTGTGCGCCCTGGCGGGGGTGCTGACCATCGCCATGCCTGTGCCCGTCATCGTCAACAACTTTGGCATGTACTACTCACTGGCCATGGCCAAGCAGAAGCTGCCCAAGAGGAAGGGCAAGCACATCCCTCGGCCCACCATGCCGGGCTCGCCCAACTACTGCAAGCCAGACGCCCTGGCCATGGCCACCGCCGGGCCGGGTATGGTGGGCTCAGGCAGCCTGGGGGGAGGGGACTGCCCTCTGGCCCAGGAGGAGATCATCGAGATCAACAGGACAGGTGAGTAGATCAGGGGAGGGAGGTGAGGGATGGAGGAAGGGGAGGAGAGGCATGTGTGTGTGTTTGTGTGTGAGGATGCAGTATATTTAGAATCTGTCTAGAGTGACTGACTGCTGGTGACCTGCAGCATCCCTCACACTAATATTACAATATTATGATCAAATTACCCCGATCACTCTCTCTACATGATGTGGTGTCTCGGCTTGTCTCTGAGTCACATATAACTAACCCTATGTACCAAAACATATAACCCATGTCTGAATCACTGTACCGTAGTTAAGGTACTGGAACGGTCTTAAATAGCACTCTGTCAGATTATGGTTCCCAACCATCACAATCCTCCCTTTCTACCATGACCGCATGTGTGGGTATGTGGTGTGTGTGTGTGTGTTTCTATCCCTCTCCAGTATGTAGAGTTAACCCGATTAGAGAGTGTGGGGAGAAATGAAGTGGATCTGTAACCATGTTAAATAGGGAAGCTGAGGCCACACACACAAGCTGATGAAGTCAGATATACACCGTAACTCTGTATTGAGCAGGGTGATCCCATAATCTAACCCCCCCCCAGCCACCCCTCCATCCTTCTCTCTCTGCTGGGGAGCTCTCAACACGTCGGCTTTAACGTTTATAAATATTTGGTTGGGAAGATTGGCCTGTCAAAACGCTGTTTGACAGTGGACAGAAAAGCAATTAAACTTGAAGAGTAGAGCGGGGTGTTGATGGGTGGAGGGTTGGGGGGGGTGGATTGAGAGAAGGATTAGTTATGACAAGAGAGAAGTTGAGAAGCATGTAAAATGGCATTAGAGAGGGCCCCTCAATTTACACATGTAGGCTACTCAGAGCCTGACACACACACACACACACACACACACACACACACACACACACACACACACACACACACACTAGGGATGGGCACGAGTACTCAAGTACTGGAATCTGTGTTTGTACTCAATTAAATATTAAGTACTCAAAAATGTTCAAATGCAACTATTTAGCAGGTTACATTTAAAAGCGCTGACAACATGTCTGTCAGATGTGAGTATGTCAAGGGCAGTGAATGTTAAAGTTGTGTATCAGAACGACCAGTCATTGGAACAACCGATGGCATACCACAAGCTTTTTTTTGCCTTCAGCCATGTTTAACGCAAACATGCCAGTACTGTACATTCGTTTTCATGAGAGTACTCGAACACAGACATTGCTTCATATTACCTATCCCTAAAACACGCACTTGTGCTGACACACACACACACACACACACACACACACACACACACACACACACACACACACACACACACACACACACACACAGTGTTCCCATAGACTTCCAATCCTTGAGCCAATGACTATCCATTTAAAAGCGCATCTTGGCAGAAATATATATAAAATATTACATCACATTTTTTGTAGTGGTGCCAGAAATGTAGCAGTGGTGGGCCACTGCTGCTAAATGAATATAGGGGAAACACTGCACACACACACTTACATTTGTACATCATATAGGCCTATTTCCCTCTTGCACTAGCCACCCCCCCCACACTAGTAATAAATATACTTTGTGTGTGTGTGTGTACATGCCAGTCCCGATCAGCTGGTGAGTTCACACAGCCGAAAGAGCTCCTTCTGTCAGCACAGCTTACAGCCCAGGAGACAAGTGTAGCGCAGCTAGTAGTCCTGTGTCGCTCAGTTGGTAGAGCATGGCTGCTTGCAACGCTAGGATTGTGGGTTCAATTCCCACAGGGGACCAGTATGAAAATGTATGCACTCACTACTGTAGGTCTGCTAAATGACTAAAATGTAAATAAGAAGGGAGAGGAGAGAGGATTGGTGAGGAGAAGAGGTTGCTACAAAACGTAACAAATACGATAAGAGCAGAGAGGTTTTGACCCTGATCTCTTATCTACATTTCAATCGCAGTTTTTCTGTTCTGCTTTCTTTTACTCCATCTAGGCTCAGTCTGTTTGAAAGTTGTAGGGTCAGTTTCCGGGAAACAGATTAAGCCTAGTCCTAGACTAAAAAAAAACTATTTAAATTAAGAATTTCTATTGAACATGCAGTTTAGTCCTGGGATCTTTTATTTCAGCTCGTAAGGCATGGTACCAACACTTTACATTTGTACAATCAAGATGGCGGCAGGGCAGCGTCGCTAAGCGTGCTGTCACACTTTGTTTGTGTCAAGTGTTACACGTTTTTATTACTTAGAGAGTTGTCGTCAAACAAGTGGCAAAATCTAAAATCCTACAGGATCAAAGCAATCAACGTGTTAAAATCGCTAGTTAACCAAGCAGTGACATCCCCCGGATTCTACATGAAAGCCGAGAGAGGATACATCTGTGCTGTGACTGACTGTCTAGACACGCTTGGGCCGACTAGCCTTGGATTCTCCTCGACGGTCAGGTTTTTCATCTGTTTTCCGGCAGTCTACCGGAGTCTTCTGACTCCTTTCCAGCTTCGCTGTGCTGTGTGGTGAAAGCCGGAGGTCGGTATCAGTGACATAACTGAGCCCAGGATATGCCTGCTGGGTGGACTCGCCACCGGTGATTGGCCGGTCTACTGGGCTCACTGCTGCCTCACTGTGCGGTAGCCTACTGCAAGGCGACTGGACGCATTGACCATATCCACACACTGGGTGAAATCCCTGTCAGCTGTTGAACGCGCTAGCGTTCTAAAATGCTGACCAGACCGCTCGCGTGTGCCAAATCGCGTGCGCATGTTGATTTTGTCCACCCACACCAGACGCGATCAGGACATGCAGGTTGAAATATCAAAACGAACTCTGATCCAACTATCTTCATTTGGGGACAGGTCGAAAAGCATTAAGCTTGCTGTTGCTAGCTAATTTGTCCAAACACACAAACTCTCCTTCAGGCTTCTTGTTTTTTGGACTTTATATGGCGGTTGGTAACCAACTTTAAGGTACATTACCACCACCAACTGGGCTGGAGTGTGGACCTCAGTTCATCTTTCAATCACCCACGTGGGTATATACTCCTAAAAACCAATGAGGAGATGGGAGAGGCAGGACTTGCAGTGCATCAAGTGTCACAAATAGAACCAAGTTCTATTTTAGCGCCTGGCTGCGCAGACTCTCATTGACGTGCGCGAGCAGTGTGGGTGCAATGATTGAATAACATGTATGTTTAAATTTATTTTGTGACTCGTGCGGTGTGGTCAGCATGTAACTGTCACGAACCGGCTCGAAGCCCATAACAAAAAGGGATACAACGTTGAGATAACAAAAATATATGTATTAACTGAGGTAACCTACAGTTGAAGTCGGAAGTTTACATACACCTTAGCCAAATACATGTCAACTCTGTTTTTCACAATTCCTGACATTTAGTCCTAGTAAAAATTCCCTGTCTTAGGTCAGTTAGGATCACCACTTTATTTTAAGAATGTGAAATGTCAGAGTAATAGTTGAGAGAGTGATTTATTTCAGCTTTTATTTCTTTCATCACATTCCCAGTGGGTCAGAAGGTGACGTACACTCAATTAGTATTTGGTAGCATTGCCTTTAAATTGCTTATCTTGGGTCAAAACTTTTTGGGTATCCTTCCACAAGCTTCCCACAATAAGTTGGGTGAATTTTGGCCAGTTCCTCCTGACAGAGCTGGTGTAACTGAGTCAGGTTTTATAGGCCTCCTTGCTCGCACAAGCTTTTTCAGTTCTGCCCACAAATTTTCTATAGGATTGAGGTCAGGACTTTGTGATGGCCACTCCAATACCTTGACTTTGTTGTCCTTAAGCCATTTTGCCATAACTTTGGAAGTATGCTTGGGGTCATTGTCCATTTGGAAGACCCAAGCTTTAACTTCCTGACTGATGTCTTGAGATGTTGCTTCAATATATCTACATAATTTTAATTCCTCATGATGCCATCTATTTTGTTTAGTGCACCAGTCCCTCCTGCAGCAAAGCACCCCCACAACATGATGCTGCCACCCCCGTGTTTCACGGTTGGGATGGTGTTCTTCGGCTTGCAAGCCTTCCCTTTTCTCCTCCAAACATAATGATGGTCATTATGGCCAAACATTTCACATTTACATTTTAGTCATTTAGCAGACACTCTTATCCAGAGCGACTTACAGTAGTGAATACATTTCATAATTATTATTTTTTTCCATACTGGTCCCCCTGTGGGAATCGAACCCACAACCCTGGCGTTGCAAACACCATGCTCTACCAACTGAGCCACACAGTTCTATTTTTGTTTCATCAGACCAGAGGACATTTCTCCAAAAGGTACAATCCTTGTCCCCATGTGCAGTTGCAAACCGTAGTCTGGCTTTTTATGAAGGTTTTGGAGCAGTGGCTTCTTCCTTGCTGAGCGACCTTTCAGGTTATGTCGATATAGGACTCGTTTTACTGTGGATATAGATACTTTTGTACCTGTTTTCTCCAGCATCTTCACAAGGTCCTTTGCTGTTGTTCTGGGATTGATTTGCACTTTTCGCACCAAAGTATATTCATCTCTAATAGACAGAACTGGTCTCCTTCCTGAGCGGTATGACGGCTGCGTGGTCCCATGGTGTTTATACTTGCGTACTATTGTTTGTACAGATGAACGTGGTACCTTCATGCGTTTGGAAATTGCTCCCAAGGATGAACCAGACTTGTGGAGGTCTACAATTTTTTTTCTGAGGTCTTGGCTGATTTCTTCTGATTTTCCCATGATGTCAAGCAAAGAGGCACTGAGTTTGAAGGTAGGCCTTGAAATACATCCACAGGTACACCTCCGATTGACTCAAATGATGTCAATTAGCCTATCAGAAGCTTCTAAAGCCATGACATCATTTTCTGGAATTTTCCAAGCTGTTTAAACTTAGTGTATGTTCATTTCTGACCGACTGGAATTCTGATACAGTGAAATAATCTGTCAAAAAAATGTTTGTTAAAATTACTTGCCATGCACAAAGTAGATGTCCTGACCGACTTTCCGAAACTATAGTTTGTTAACAAGAAATTTGTGGAGTGGTTGAAAAACAAGTTTTAATGACTCCAACCTAAGTGTATGTAAAATTCTGACTTCAACTGTATATGCAAATAAACAATGGTGTGTGTGTGTGTGTATAGTCAGTAATCAGTGGTCTGGTGTATAGATGTGATAATGAGGAGTGTTGAAAGATGCCAAAGCAAGCCGGCCACAACCAAAATCAAACAGTGTGTCTGCATGGAGAGAGCCTCATCAATGAATGGGGAAGAGGTGTATTTATCCCGGGACACACCCGGGCCCAGGTGTGTCCCATTTCTCTGACGACCCTCCCGGCTCCGCCCACCGAAATCCTAATAAGGAAAACAAGAGCAAAGAGAAAGAATACGGCAGACAGAGTGGAAGGGTCGTCACAGTAACCAAGGCACGAACGCTCGGGCGCCCACTTGGTTTCTAACGCTACTAGACCTGTAGGCTACAGCATTTTTATGGCATTTAAGGTTTCAGAAGACTGACTCAGCATATTTTAATTTGTTTTATTTTTATTTTAGTGAACTGTTGGATTCAGTGGTTAAAATGGGTATTTTTGTACAAATGGTTTTAATTGCTGCTTACATGGGTTATGGCTTATTGTTTTTGATCATTCAGACTATGCAATTTCATCTCCCTAACCCAGAGATACCGCTAAACTCTACTTTAACTGATGGTATAGCAGCTTTTATCTTTCAGAGGGATCCCATTGTGTTACCATTTGACTCCTACTGTGACATGTTCATAAAACATTTCCATCTACAGGGTTTGGTCTGGCTAAAAACTGTGTTTGTTGTATCAGATGACTGTAGTTTGGATTATTTGAAATCATCAAAGTGCAGAGAGATTTTAGGAAGAAACAAATCAAGGTGTTTTATTATTCTTCTGCTTTTGGTGTCAGGAAACATTCATCCATACCCAGGCCCATTGGCTATGGATCAGGAAACATTCATCCAAACCCAGGCCCATTGGCTATGGATCAGGAAACATTCCTCCAAACCCAGGCCCATTGGCTATGGATCAGGAAACATTCATCCAAACCCAGGCCCATTGGCTATGGATCAGGAAACATTCATCCAAACCCAGGCCCATTGGCTATGGATCAGGAAACATTCATCCAGGCCCATTGGCTATGGATCAGGAAACATTCATCCAAACCCAGGCCCATTGGCTATGGATCAGGAAACATTCCTCCAAACCCAGGCCCATTGGCTATGGATCAGGAAACATTCATCCAAACCCAGGCCCATTGGCTATGGATCAGGAAACATTCATCCAAACCCAGGCCCATTGGCTATGGATCAGGAAACATTCATCCAGGCCCATTGGCTATGGATCAGGAAACATTCATCCAAACCCAGGCCCATTGGCTATGGATCAGGAAACATTCATCCAAACCCAGGCCCATTGGCTATGGATCAGGAAACATTCACCCAAACGGCCCATTGGCTATGGATGAACTTCCCACTCCAAATGATCTTAAAACTTGATCAGGGTTGGGACTGATGCATATTAATGTGAGGAGCCTAATGCCGAAAATTGACATGATAAAAGTCTATGTTCACATTGCTGACCCAGATGTCTTAATTCTGTCTGAGACCTGGCTTAAGAAATCTGTTCCAAATCAGTCTCAAGGCTTGGATGGTTATAAAGTTTATCGATGTGACTGACGAAGTAAGGGGGGACGTATAGCCATCTATATTAGACAGATATGTGGTTACTGAACTAAGGTCTTTATCTAAACCAAAACAGTTTGAGTTTTTATCAGTGAAACTGCAGTTATCGAAAGCTGTGAACTTAGATTTAATAGGATGTTATAGACCATCTGCAAAAGTAGAATCCCTGGATTCTCTGGCTGAACTGATGTGTGGTTGGGGGGGAAATGAAACAGTCCTTTAAACTGGGACTGGTTATCTCCAAACTCCGAGGCCATAAGAGGACTGTGAAATACACTGAATTTTACTCAAATTATAAATGCAGTCACAAGACTCAATCCAAAAGACATCTCTTAAGTCAACACTTGTTGATGTTATTAACAATCCCCATAAATACTCGGCCGTTGGTATTTTCCCTAATGATTTAAGTGATCATTGTGTAGTTGCTTGCATTAAAGACACTAAAAAGTGCCCCCTCGGTTCATAGTACCAACAAAATGTTACGTAGTTCTGTGAGCAGGCGTTCCTGCAGCCTACGTCTGGAAAGCAGCCTACGTCATGCCTTTACATAAGGGTGGAGATCCATCCCTGTTGGATAACTATCGTCTCATATCTAAACTGTCTGCACTGGCAAATGTTTTGGAAAACCTCGTGAACTCGCAGTCGAAAGACTTTCTTTATAATAACTCAGTTTTATCTCAATTCCAGTCGGGTTTTAGAGCCAAGCATAGTACAGTTATTGCAGTAATTAAGGTTGTAGGTGATAATTCTAGATGCCCAGGACAAGACAAATCACTGCGTTTCACTTTTGATTGACTTATCGAAGGCCTTGGGCACTGTTGAACATGCCCTGTGTAGACTAAAAAAGGTTGGTTTAAGTGTTGATGCATTGGATTGGTTCCAGAATTACCTTTCTGACAGAACACAGTGTGTAGCTCGGGAGGGTGTGACATCTGAGTTTACAAGGCTTACAAAAGGAGTTCCCCAGGGCTCAATTTTAGGTCTGATCCTTTTTACACGGTATATACATGAAATAGGGAACACTATTGATTTCTGCAAATCTCCATCTGTATGCTGATGACACAATTATTTATTCTAGCGCATGTAATATTGAGAAGGCTTTTCAGGACTAATAGTTTGGCTTTTGAAGTTATTCAAAGGCAGCTTTTCCAATTGAAACTTGTGTTTAATGCAAGGAAAACAAAATGTATGGTTTTCTCTTCCCTGAAAGTGAACAGATGGAGTCACTTGCAGATTTGAACTATAAAGGCCAGTAAATTGGTAGGGGCACCTCCTATACGTATCTATGGATCTGGTTAGATGAAAAGCTGCATTTTAAACAGCACATTGATAACTTGACCAAGAAACTGAAGTTGGGTTTCTATTTTAGGAACAAATCTTGCTCAATGTTTTATATATACACACACACACACACACACACACACACACACACACACACACACACACACACACACACACACACACACACACACACACAGTTGAAGTCGGAAGTTTACATTCACTTAGGTTGGAGTCATTGAAGCTCATTTTTCAACCACTCCACACATTTCTTGTTAACAAACTATAGTTTTGGCAAGTCGGATAGGACATCTACTTTGTGCATGACACAAGTCATTTTTCCAACAATTGTTTACAGACAGATTATTTCACTTATAATTCACTGTATCTGAATTCCAGTGGGTCAGAAGTTTACATACACTAAGTTGACTGTGCCTTTAAACAGCTTGGAAAATTTCAGAAAATTATGTCATGGCTGTAGAAGCATCTGATAGGCTAATTGACATCATTTGAGTCATTTGCCGGTGTACCTGTGGATGTATTTCAAGGCCTACCTTCAAACTCAGTGCCTCTTTGCTTGACATCATGGGAAAATCAAAAGAAATCAGCAAATACCTCAGAACATTTTTTGTAGACCTCCACAAGTCTGCTTCATCCTTGAGAGCAATTTCCAAACGCCTGAAGGTACCACGTTCATCTGTACAAATAATAGTACGCAAGTATAAACACCATGGGACCACGCAGCCATCATACCGCTCAGGAAGGAGATGCATTCTGTCTCCTAGAGATGAATGTACTTTGGTGTGAAAAGTGCAAATCAATCCCAGAACAACAGCAAAGGACCTTGTGAAGATGCTGGAGAAAACAGGTACAAAAGTATCTATATCCACAGTAAAACGAGTCCTATATCGACATAACCTGAAAGGCCGCTCAGCAAGGAGAAGCCACTGCTCCAAAAGCTCCATAAAAAAGCCAGACTACGGTTTGCAACTGCACATGGGGACAAAGATTGTACTTTTTGGAGAAATGTCCTCTGGTCTGATGAAACAAAAATAGAGCTATTTGGCCGTAATGACCATCGTTATGTTTGGAAGAAAAAGGGGGAGGCTTGCAAGCCGAAGAATACCATCCCAACCGTGAAGCACGGGGGTGGCAGCATCATGTTGTGGGGGTGCTTTGCTGCAGGAGGGATTGATGCACTTCACAAAATAGATGGCTTCATGAGGAAGGAAAATGATGTGGATATGTGGATATACATCTCAAGACATCAGTCAGGAAGTTAAAGCTTGGTCGCAAATGGGTCTTCCAAATGGACATGACCCCAAGCATACTTCCAAAGTTGTGGCAAATGGCTTAAGGACAACAAAGTCAAGGTATTGGAGTGGCCATCACAAAGCCCTGACCTCAAACCTATAGAAAATTTGTGGGCAGGATTGAAAAAGCTTGTGCGAGCAAGGAGGCCTACAAACCTGACTCAGTTACACCAGCTCTGTCAGGAGGAATGGGCCAAAATTCACCTAACTTATTGTGGGAAGCTTGTGGAAGACTACCCGAAACGTTTGACCGAAGTTAAACAATTTAGTGAGTTAACTGCCTTGTTCAGAATGACAGATCTTTACCTTGTCAGCTCGGGGATTCGACCCAGCAACCTTTCGGTTACCGGCCCAACTCTCTAACCACTGCCGTTATTTAGAAAGGGTCTTGTTCAAATCAGTGCTGGATTATGGTGACGTTGTCTATATGCAGACCTCAACAAGTACCTTAAACTCTGGACACGGTGTATCATGGTGCTTTAAGGTTTACTGCAAATGCTGGATCACTCATTGTGATCTGTATGCTGTGGTGCAATGGAACGCTCTCTCCCCTAGGAGGCTGAAGCACTGATACACTTTTGTGTACAAAGCATTGATGGGACAACTCCCTTTGTATCTCTGTTCCTAACCTATCAGATCAGTCACTCAGTACAGTCTTTGTTCACTGTCGCTGCTGTCCTTGTCTGTTCCTAAGGCTAGAACTGAGATGAGATGGGGGAAACAATCTTTTTCCCATAATGCCCCTTCATCCTGGAACATGCTTCAGAAGATTTTAGAGTTAGGGGAGTTAGTGTCCTTGCCTGTTTTTAACACTCTGATAGACAACACTGTTTGTGATAGCTGTAGATGTTTCTAATCTTCAATTGTGTCTTTAACTTGTGGCACTTTGTCTTTTGTGTGTATTTAGTATTTTTCTGTAATATTCTATGTACACGCTGCTATTTCCCTGTTTTGCCTTCTTGCCAGGTCTTAAATAAAGGTTAAATAAAAACAAATAAATAGTCTAGGACTAAACTTAATATGTGTCTGGGAAACCGGCCCGAAGTCTATGGCCGTCCTAAATAGTAGGCCTTTTTGATTATGTGATAAAGTTAAGTTTTTTTATACTGTGATATTTCAAAAAACCCATTATACATGAAATGCCTGATGTCACAGTGATTCAGGCTTGTTTTCTAGTAGAATTCTCTGCATACTGAGAGAGAGAATCATCTTTTCACACCCACGTGTGTTCAACAACAGCTGAAAATGAGCGAATAGAAATGAGAACACGAGAAAGTAAGTAAGCTCTATACAGGGTCAGTTCCAAGGTCAGTGCCAAAACCATATTTACAATGAACAATATTGCCTGACATGTTGCTTTAGTATTGTTTTGAGTCAGAAGTACTAAACCTGCCACCAAAAACAACAGCATCAAGGAAGATTAAAGATGGCCTTTTCTTTTTTCTGAAATGCTGTCAACTGGTGCATGGCTGTATCCTTTTGATAAATAATGCAGGTATAAACAGGTAATATAAAACAGATATTTACAGATTCATCCAGAATAACACAGTGTTCAAACGTGTAGCTATTTGGACACGAGAGGGAGGAAGGGAAGAAGCGGCAGTCAGGGGGAGAGAAAGTGGTGAAGAGGGGCAAAGAGCGAGGGAGGTAAGAAGAGGTAAGGAGGGACAGAGACTGTATAGTGATCTTCGTACTTCAGTTTAGTAGTCGGTACAGTGAGTGATCTTCGTGAAGCCTCTTACTTTAATGAATATTTGACCTCTTAATGTTCCGACGCCCCCTGGCTCCACTACCAGGTGTTGCTACAGCATCGTGTTATACGCCTGTTTGAACACACACACACATGCTCACAGACATCTGCACGCACGCACGCTCACACACACGCTCAATGACATACACTGTACACGCTCCCTCTCTCACCACTTTCCTTCTCTCTGTAATATGCTATTTACTGAATGTCTCTCTCTCTTTCTCTCACACTCCCTCTCTCTCCTGCTCTCTTTACTCTCTGCAATCTCTGTTTCTTTCTCTCAGTCTCTCTGCCCCCTACAATCCCCCCCCCCCCCCCCCCCCCCCCCCCCCCCCGCTGTCTCTCTGTGTGTCATTGTGAGGTTTGGCCCTCTGGGTTATTTCTGTAAATTGTTGAGCAGTAGCTCACGTCAAATTAGATTTGACAGCTGTGTCGGAAGCTATAAGCACAAGTTACCCCGCAGCATCTCACCGTGAGTGTGTGTGTGTTTACTGTGTGTGTGTACGAGTACGCATGTATGTGCATATCTACACTCTATAGTATCTCTCAGTTCCCCCTCTCTTTCTCTTGCTCTTCCTCCCTCCTCCTCTCTTTCTCTCGCTGTCCCGCCCTCTCTCTTTTGCAATGTGTGTGTTGATGTAATGATGCTCAGCTCAGTGTGTGTGTGGAGCTGGTGAGGCTGGGCTCTTGCCTCCTCTCCTCCACTGCAGTGTTTCGGTCACAACACAGGACACTAATGTTCTTTTCTCCCCCCTCTTTGCCTCCTTTCCTTCTTCTCGCCTCGCCGTCTTCACCGCGTACACCCGCACTCTCGCTTTTAACCATCTCATCCTCTCTTCTATTCATTTCACCCTTTGTCTTCCTCGTTCTCACACGTCACCCTCCTCTATTTTTCCCTTCTTCATTCGTGTCCTCTACTTCCTTGTTCTTATTATCTCACCTTAAACCTAATTGTCATACCTTTCTCCGTCCCCCCCCTTTCCTGCTACTTGTTTCTTTCTCTGCCTTCTCGCCTCTCCATTTATCCCCCTCTTCTTACACATTCTTTCTCCTCCACTTCTCCTCTTTCGACCTCCTCTTCACGTCATCTCTCTCTTGCCCTCCACATATTTCTATTCCTCCTCTCCATCCTTTTACCTCTCCTTTTTTCTTTCTCCCACCCTTCTCCTTCCTCCATTCCTTACACCCCACCTATCCACCTTTTCTTTCTTCCTCCCTACTTATTACTCCCGCTCTCCCACCTCCTCACCCTTCTCTGTCGACTCTCCTTACCTCTTCTTACATGCCTACTTGTCTTCCCCCTACCCCTCTCCCCTCCAGATTCCAAGCAGAATGGTGACGCAGCCAACGCAGCCCTGGCTAACGAGGACTGCCCCACCATAGACATGGTGCTTGGGGAGGAGAGGAGTCCTGCTGCTGGGGGTCTGGGCACCGGCGGGAGCCGTGAGCGCTATCCCCATGACCGCGCCTGCTTCCTCCTCAGTACCGGAGAGTTCCGTGCTACAGACGGCAACGTGAGGAAAGGTACGCCCGGGTCAGGGTCAGGGCCGGGGTCAGAGCCGGGGTCAGAGTCGGGGGCAGCGCTCCGCCATACCCAAGGGTTCAGTAGCTCGACACTCAGCAGCTCAACACTCACTGTGTGCTCATGACACTCCCACAAACACACACACACACACACACACAGAACTATACACTTCAGAGCTGGTTCAAGTACCTTAGGTCAAATACTTTCATTAAACTCAACAGTATTTGAGGTGCGTTTGATTCAGCTTTGGGTTTGCTTTTGGAACTATTCTATTGGGTTCATCGTACCAGGCAAACGTAATCAAGTGTAGCTCTTGGAAGAATTTGACTTCCAATTCACACATACATGCATATATACACACACACACACTACGGAAACACCAGGTAGTTCCCTACCTCCTCTCCTCTCTCCTAACCCCCCCCCTCCTCATATTCCTCATAACCAATCATTTTGACTGACAGTCACAGACCCCACCCACAATATCCACAGGCTGTTTTGAGCTGTTTCACTCTCCAGACCTTCCTATATGAACTGGGCTATGCCACATTATGGCATAGGTCAAATATCAATGGATTGATATTTTGTTGGCCCAGTTCCCACATGCTGTATTCAATTACACTGGCACCCCACGTCTAGTACTGTACATCTAAATATGCGGCGGTGCTTTCCATTCCCGTTTTGGACGCTGGAGTTGTAAAATAACATATAGGTATTATTGCCAGAGTTTGGTACATATCAATACAATATCAGTACATATCAATAGCGGTCCATTGGAGCTCAGTTGGTTGAGCTCGGCGCTTGCAACGCCAGTATAGCGTGTCCCACCGCCCATACGTAAAATGAATGCACACATGACGGTATGTCACTTTGGATAAAAACATCTGCTAAATGGCATATATTATTATTCGATTATTAATCATATTGTTTTTCGACATACAGCCACTTACACGTACTCTATTTCAACCCACCGGTTTAGGCTCTGGTTTTTCTTTCTTCCGCTTTAATGCACATTTTCACAGCCTGTTCTGAAACAAGATCTGTACAGTACGATCGCTGACTGAATAGCTATCACACTGCATCTGGCTGTCAATCTGTCTTCTACTGCCTGTAGTCATTCTATCTGTCTATCTGTCTATCTATCATCTATCTATCTATCATCTATCTATCTATCATCTATCTATCTATCATCTATCTATCTATACAAAAGTATGTGGACACCCCTTCAAATGAGTGGATTTGGCTATTTAAGCCACACGCATTGCTGACAGGTGTATACAATCGAGCACACAGTCATGCAATCTCCATAGACAAACATTGGCAGTAGAATGGCCTTACTGAAGAGCTCAGTGACTTTCAACGTGGAACCGTCATAGGATGCCACCTTTCCAACAAGTCAGTTCGTCAAATTTCTGCCCTGCTAGAGCTGCCCCGGTCAACTGTAAGTGCTGTTATTGTGAAGTGGAAACGTCAAGGAGCAAGTGGCAGGCCACACAAGCTCACAGAACGGGACCGCAGAGTGCTGAAGAGCATAGCGCGTAAAAATCATCTGTCCTCAGTTGCAACGCTCACTACGGCGTTCCAAACTGCCTCTGGAAGCAACATCAGCACAATAACTGTTCATCTGGAGCTTCATGAAATGCGTTTTTCATGGCCGAGCAGCCGCACACAAACCTAAGATCACCATGCCAATGCCGAGCGTCGGCTGGAGTGGTGTAAACCTAGGCATCATTGGACTCTGGAGCAGTGGAAACGCGTTCTCTTGAGTGATGAATCACGCTTCACCATCTGACAGAGAACGCTACCTGCCCGAATGCTTAGTGCCAACTGTAAAGTCTGGTGGAGGAGGAATAATGGTCTGGGGCTGTTTTTCATGGTTTGGGCTAGGCCCCTTCGTTCAAGTAAAGGGAAATCTTAACGCTACAGCATACTATGACATTCTAGATGATTCTGTGCTTCCAACTTTGTGTCAACAGTTTGGGAAAGGCCCTTTCCTGTTTCAGCATGACAATGCACAAAGCGAGGTCCATTCAGAAATGGTTTGTCGAGATCGGTGTGGAAGAACTTGACTGGCCTGCAGAGAGCCCTAACCTCAACCCCATCGAACACCTTTGGGATGAATTGGAACGCCGGCTGCGACCCAGGCCTAATCGCCCAGCATCAGTGCTCGACCTCACTAATGCTCTTGTGGCTGAATGGAAGCAAGTCCCCGCAGCAATGTTCCAACATCTAGTGGAAAGCCTTCGCAGAAGAGTGGAGGCTGTTATAGCAGCAAAGGGGGGGACGAACTCCATATTAATGCCCATAAGGACGAGGAGCAGTTGTCCACATACTTTTGGTCATGTTGTGTATCTATCTTTCTATGGATATATCTATATTGTGGCTCTCATTCTGGCTCTCATTTATTGGTCATGCTTTCTTCCTCTTTGTCTCTCTCCTCTCCACACCCTGTCGGCTTGCTATCGCTCCACCCATCCATTCATCCTCCTCTCCCCTCCTCTCCTCCTCCCCTCCATTTCTCCATGCTTTCTCAATGGACATGCATGCTCTTTTTCATTTACCTTGTACCACTCACCTGCTTCCTCTTTCACCTGACATCCCCATGGTTCTACCTCCAACAATCCAACCCCTTCCACCCGCCATTTTGAACCGTCACCTCAACCTAAAACAAACCCCCCCCCCCTGCCCGGCCTGCCCCTGGCGTCCCCGATCCCAAATACACTACTCTACAAACCCCACTCCAACACAACCCCTCACAACAAACACCAGACGCTGCAGCGGCCAGCCTGGCATCCCCCCCAGGAGAGGAGTGGTTCAAGCCGGAGGGGCCTCTGCTACAGCAGGACCTCAATGCAAACTCCGCCTCCTCCTGGATCAAACCATAGCGATACAGAGGTAACACAAAAGACACATACAGAAGTTTGGTTGAAAGCACAATGAGCAAACCCACAGTGACATGGCAAGCGTGCATCCACACACACGCGCACATGCACACACAAACGCACACAAACCACATCAAAGCACACACACACATGAAGTAACATGGTACCCCCCCCCCCACACACACACACTCTTGAAAGGTTGTATGTTTAAGAATGCATGACAGTTAATTGCTTGTTACAGTAAAGCTTTAAAATTTGGTTCAACATTTTCATGGTGGAATATGGTCCTAAGTGTAGGTTGGGAGGGTAAATGTATGTGTGTTCGTGTGTGCGCGTGCGTGTGTGTGTGTGCGTGCGTATGTGTGTGTTCGTGTGTGTGTTCGTGTATGTGTGCATGTGTTTGTGTGTGTGTGCATACAGTGCCCTCCTGAATTATTGACACCCTAGGTCAACACTGTTTGAACAAAAAAAGTCAGTGAAAATATGTAATTGTCGTTTATCAGTTTGATCTTACACTCAAAATATCATATGAATCTGACCTTTAATTGAGTTAAAATCATTAATAGAAAAACATTTGTCATCAAGAAATGCATGTTTTTGAATAAAAAAACTGCATTTAGTGCTTTGTGCACCCTCCCTTTGCCAAGATAACAGCTCCGAGTCGTCTTCTATGATGTTTGATGAGGTGGTAGAACACACAGGAAGGGATTTCAGACCATTCCTCCATACAGAAACTCTCCCGATCCTTCAGAGTCCTTGGTCCTCGCTTGTGGACTCTCCTCTTCAGCTCACCCCACAGGTTTTCAATGGGGTTTAGGCCAGGGGACTGGGATGGCCATGGCAAAAGCTTGATTCTATGGTCAATTAACCATTTTAGTATGGATTCAGAGGTATGCTTGGGATCATTGTCCTGCTGGATGACCCAGTTTTATCCTCCTGGTAGAGGCAGACAGATTTTGGCCTAAAATCTCCTGGTGCTTGATGGAGTCCATGATGCCATGTATCCTAACAAGGTTCCCAGGGCCTTTGGAAGTTAAACAGCCCCACAACATCACAGATCCACCATCATACTTCACAATGGGGATTAGGTTATTTTCTGCATGACCATGGCTCTTTTTACGCCAAACCCACCTCTGGTGTTTGTTGCCAAAAAGCTCTATTTTAGTCTCATCAGACCATAGAACCTGGTTCCAATCAAAGTTCCAATCACATTTAGCAAACTCCAGGCACTTACGCTTGGGGTTTGGTGACAGCAGAGGTGGCAACCCTTCCAAATAACTTGTTGGCATGGAGGGGGTGTTTAATTGTAGTTTTGGAGAGTTGGTGACCCCAAGATGTAACCAACTTTGGCAATTCTCCAACTGTGATCCTTGGAGATTTTCTTTTGCCTCTTTCGAACCATCCTTCTCACTGTGTGTGACGGGGGAAAATCAACTTGCGTCCTCTTCAAGGCAGGATTATCACAGCTTCAGTCGTTTTACATTTCTTAATGATTGCCCTGATAGTGGAGATGGGTATTTTCAGGCTCGTATCTTTTTTATAGCCATTGCCTGGTTTGTGAAGGTCGACGACCTTTTATCTCATTTCATTTGTGTGTTCTCTGGCCTTTCCCATGTTGATGGATGACTAAGGGAGTTTAGCCAGTGTGTCACCTCATATTTATGCCCCAGTGAAATAGGAAGTCATGGATGGACCACTTAAGACTTCCCAAATAGTCAGATGAAGTTAAAAAAAAGTCAAATATTAATTGAAATATATTTTGTTCATAAGAATTTCTTTGGGTACCAATTATTATGTATTTTTTTTACAATTCTAACTAAATTAAAGGTCAGAGTCATATGATATTTTGAGTTCAAGATCAAGCTGATAAACAACAATGACATTTTTTCGCTGTCTTTTTCTCTTCGGATTTACCGAGGGTGACAGTAATTCAGGAGGGCACTGGACATTAATGTATGTTTGGAAATGTATGTGTTTACATCCCCCCACATTTAACACAGTTCGCCACAACTATGGCTTAACCTTTGGTCAATTTCATTCAGTTCAACTTCTGCACGTAACCTTACATTACAGACACACAGACACAGACACACACAGACAGACAGACAGACAGACGCACAACCTTTAACCTCCCTTTCTGCCCTCTGGATGACCCCAAACCCCCTCTCAGTCCCTGCAGACCAGTGTAGTCCTCTGTCTCTCTCTCTCTCTCTCTCTCTCCCCCCTCTCTCTATTCCCTCTCTCTCTTACTCGACCTTCTCTTTGCTCTCTCGCCACCAAAACGCCACAACCGTTTTCCACTGAGGGGTGAGATAATGTGCCCTGAGCGAATGGGGTCGATTAGACCTACATGACTCATTGGATCCAATAGAGGGAGAAAGGGAGGGAGAAAGAGAGGATGAGAGAGAGAGAGGAAGAAAGAGAGGGGGAGCTGGGCTTAATTGTGCGATGGGAGGCTAAATGGCGTTATGTAATGTGATGTGAGCGATATGATGGCCACCTCATCCTCTCCCTCCCTCCCTCCCTCCCTCCCTCCCTGAGACCTCGTCCTCCACTCAAATTCACCCTCTCAGAACTCTACTCCTCCACACACACAACACACAGGATTTCCCACCACATGTACTTGTAGCCTACTCCTCGACCCCCCCCCCCCCCCGTCTTAGAGCCCTGTTACACACCGTAAACTGAACCCTTCATGACCCATATGACCAATTAAGCCACTACGCAACGTTACCAACATAACACAAGATTCTGATTGGGTGTGTGTGTGTGTGTGTGTGTGTGTGTGTGAATGAGCTACGGTACGCGTGTTTGGCTGTGGATGTCCCTCTGTCCGTCGGCTAGCACTGTGTGCGTGCGAAGGTGTGTGCGTTTGCGGTGTATATCTGTGTGTTTGTGTCGGCTGCGATGCTAGCCGTCTGTTCTCTGCTGTGTGTGTGTGTGTGTTAGGACCACCATGGAGAGGGGTGGGGGTGGGGTTGTGAGGGGGGCCATGTCTTCTGACGTGTCTGTTGTTGTTGTCTCCCTCCTCAGGTTGTGTCGTGTCATGCGTTTGTATGTCGGCTCTTGTTGCTCTGTGTTACACTTGTCTGTCTGTCGCTGTCCTCTCCCCAGTCTCTTTCCGTCCGTCTGTCGGTTGTTGTGTCCTGTGTTTTCCTTTGTGCTCCCGTTGTTTTTGTTGTCGTTTTTGTTTTGTGTTGCCGTGTCCTCCTCTCGCTCCTGTGGCTCTTTCCTCTGGTACGGTCTCCACTCTCCTTACTCAGAGACACCTGTACAACTGTCCTGTTTAGCAGTGTACAAACAGTCACACAAACAATACACAAATCCAAGGTACTGTATAATCCATACACAATTGGAGAATTCTGAGAGAAGAAAAAACTGTGACGCACTTAAACACAGATGATTGGACCAAATCAGTGTGAACATGTTTGTGTCTATATAAACTGGTAGCAGAGTAAAGGCCACTGGTGTGTACTGGTTCATTTCTTGAAGTGAAAGCTGGTTACTTCTCTCTCTTTTCCGGAACTGACCTCCACTCTGAGGTGACCAGAACATTGTTTCATCACAGTACCAGGGGGGAGCCCAGGCCCTATTTGCTGGTCCAGTGTCAGTCCGTTGGACCTAAGTCCTCTCCATTCTCCTTTACAACCCTAAACCAAGACTGACTCTGGATCATATCTATGCCTGCTCCCTAATCCCCAACCACCACAAATGTCCCTATACGAGTGGCATTGACTCAAGATGTCAAGCTATCGTAGTCTATACAGCAGTAGATGTATGAATGCCAGTGGCTGGAGTGGGGGATGCATTTGGCTGTGCTGAAACACTGTTCACGAGTCTAGTGCTTTTAAGGTGTGCTTCAGTCCTTTAGTGGGAGAGCACTAAGGCCAGGCTAGATCAAAACGTAGAGGTCTAGTCTAGATACTGTACACACTTTGGGACTGAAAGGCTTACCGGCACTGGGCACCCCTCCACACACGTAGTGTTACACGCAGACAGACAGACTGGCAGACAGACAGACTGGCAGACAGACAGACTGGCAGACAGACAGACTGGCAGACAGACAGACTGGCAGACAGACAGACAGACTGGCAGACAGACAGACAGACAGACTGACAGACAGACTGGCAGACAGACAGACAGACTGACACAGACAGACAGACAGACAGACTGGCAGACAGACAGACTGGCAGACAGACAGACTGGCAGACAGACAGACAGACTGGCAGACAGACTGGCAGACAGACAGACTGGCAGACAGACAGACAGACTGGCAGACAGACAGACAGACAGACTGGCAGACAGACAGACAGACAGACTGGCAGACAGACAGACAGACAGACTGGCAGACAGACTGGCAGACAGACAGACAGACAGACAGACTGGCAGACAGACAGACAGACTGACAGACTGGCAGACAGACAGACAGACTGACAGACTGGCAGACAGACAGACAGACTGGCAGACAGACAGACAGACTGGCAGACAGACAGACAGACTGGCAGACAGACAGACAGATTTACAAGCAGACAGACTTAGACAGATTTACAAGCAGACAGACAGACTGGCAGACAGACAGACTGACAGACAGAAGACAGACTGACAGACAGAAGACAGACTGGCAGACAGACAGACTGGCAGACAGACAGACAGACTGGCAGACAGACAGACAGACTGGCAGACAGACAGACAGACTGGCAGACAGACAGGCAGACAGACTGGCAGACAGACTGGCAGACAGACTGGCAGACAGACTGGCAGACAGACTGGCAGACAGACAGACAGACTGGCAGACAGACAGACAGACTGCAGACAGACTGGCAGACAGACAGACAGACTGGCAGACAGACAGACAGACAGATTTACAAGCAGACAGACAGACTGGCAGACAGACAGACTGACAGACAGAAGACAGACTGGCAGACAGACAGACTGGCAGACAGACAGACTGGCAGACAGACAGACTGGCAGACAGAAGACAGACTGGCAGACAGACAGACAGACTGGCAGACAGACAGACAGACTGGCAGACAGACAGACAGACTGGCAGACAGACAGACTGGCAGACAGACAGACAGACTGGCAGACAGACAGACTGGCAGACAGACAGACTGGCAGACAGACAGACAGACAGACAGACAGACTGGCAGACAGACAGACAGACTGGCAGACAGACAGACAGACTGGCAGACAGAAGACAGACTGGCAGACAGACAGACTGGCAGACAGACTGGCAGACTGATTTACAAGCAGACAGTCTTACAGACTGATTTACAAGCAGACAGACTTACAGACTGATTTACAAGCAGACAGACTTACAGACTGACGGACAGACAGACAGAGACTGGCGGACGGACGGACAGACAGACCGACTGACGGACCAACCGCCAGACAGCGCCAGGTAAGTGACGGTAGTAGCCGTACGGTCTGTGGTGACTAGCTGACTGGTGTTAGTGATGACAGAGTGTGTTGAGCCACAGCCCTGTAATAATAATAATAATAATAATAATAGAAGCTTCCTCCACACTCTAAAAGCGAAAAAAGCCATCCTCCAAAGGCGCCCCAAAATGGCTGCCGGCCTTCCGCTTTTAAAGTGGGATATTGTGCTTTAAACCTCCCCTTCTTCCCCTTCTTCCTCCTCCTTCTGGCGCTTCTCCATTGTTTTTGTGCCCAGAGTGGTTCTGCTGGTTTATGGCTTTATTTTAATGTGGTTTATTTTATGACGCGTGCAGCTTTGACCTCTGTTGACAAATGCTAAAGTGCAGAGGTCAGGAAAGGTTAAAGCTTGGAGGGTTGGGCTCCTTACGTCTGTTCCCTGCGTCCCAATATCTGTCCTTACTCCCGAAGTGTGCACTTGTTCACGACCCTCATGGATTTAAAAGAAAAAGATTGGTATGCCTAAAACATATGGTGGAAACTCTGTCCAGAGCAAATCCAATGGTTACACAAGTCCAATGCTTTTCAAATGCGCTGGGGGAAAGCACAAGCGTACACTTCAGGAGAAAGGACATATTGGGAAGCAGCCTTTCTCTCCCTCTCTCTGTAATACTTTCCTCTGATAAATATTGTATAGTGTAATAGTGTAATTGGTGTGTTTGAGGGTGTGTGTCGATATTGTGTTGTGTTTTATGTACACGTGATGTGTGTATAATTTGTTTATTGGTGGTTATTATTTTCTTGTCTGTAATGTACTGTGGAATATATATATTTTTTCACCTTTCCTTCTATATCTTTACCGCTCCTCTTCTTTTCCTCTCTCTCTCTCTCGCTCTCGCTTTTCTCCTTATTTCCCACTGTTGCCAAGGAAACAGTGGAAGAGAGCATTCTGGGACTTTTGTGCAAAGCATTCTGGGTTAGATTATTAAAATGAATGATTGCATAATTCTTTCACTTTAATAATGTGTAAATGTGTTGTACTATGTGTTGTAAGTAATCCAATCAGATAATACTACATGTAGCCATCAAACCATGCTCCCACGATGCACTGAGTTCACGTTGTATTATTATAATTTTTTATTCTACAGTCTTTGTTTATCATTTTAGTATTTTGCTTTTTATTTTCATGTACTATTAATTCTAATGTATTATTTGTCGAAAGACCTCATCAAATCCAGAAGTGGCCTCTATCCCTATTAACCCTAGACAGACTGATCCAGGACCAGGGTGAATCCCCTCCCTAAGGACTCCTAGTGGAGCAGAGTGCCTTTGTCCTGTAAGAGCTGATCTAGGACCAAAGTGTTCCTCTGGGGCTCTTACACTGAGAGCAGCTTGAGTGGCACTTACAGCCTGTCAGGCTCTGCTTTTAAAACACTGGAGTAGTCCAGGGTTGCTTCCCAAATGGCACCCTATTCCCTATGAAGATAACTACCCTCTATGTGCACTGGTCAAAAGTAGTGCACTATATAGGGAATAGGGTGCCATATGTGACTGGAGTGGGTTCGTTTAGAATCTGGGGTCCGTACAATTAATCTCTCTCATGTGCGCTGTTCCAGTTGATCTCTTCTACAATTGATTTTCCCCCGTAGACACAAAGCACCACCGCCATTAGGCTGCTGCTCTCTCTATGCTGCACTCGGAATCATTGATGGACGGAAGGAGATGCCGTTCCACAATGGTGTTCTCTCTCTCTCTCTCTCTCTCTCTCTCTCTCTCTCTTCCCCTCTCTCTCTCTCTGCTTCTCACTTTCCCTCTCTCTCTTTCTCTCTTTGACACTTTGTTCCCCCCTTCTCTCTTCCCCTCCCTTTCCCCCTTCTTTCTGCCCCCCACACACACACATTTTAATTAGCAATCTCATGGCACCCATTTTGTTATTCAAACCAGGCTGTCTTGATAATCAATGGCCTTTTAGAATGGACTTTGATTATTGGCGGCAGACCAGAACACTTTGCCTGAGGTTTGCCTCTGGATCCCTGTAGGTCTATATACCTGGGTATGTGATGCAGTGATGGTAAAACTGCAGATTAAAGACAAAGATAATATTGCACTTATATTGATAATTTTGACCATTGAACAACAGCTAATATAAAAAAATCAATCCAATGCTGTACAAGACAATACGCGCCCAAACCCCCTCGATCTAAACCAATAGGATGTCTTTTAGAATCAGCAGGTGAAAATACTGTCTGCAGAATCAGGCAGGCACAATTATATATTATATCAACAAATAGACTGGGATATACTGCATGTGACGGTGACATAGAGTCCGCAATATGTCAACAAATAGACTGGGATATACTGCATGTGACGGTGACATAGAGTCCGCAATATGTCAACAAATAGACTGGGATATACTGCATGTGACGGTGACATAGAGTCCGCATTATGTTAACAAATAGACTGGGATATACTGCATGTGACAGTGACATAGAGTCCGCATTATGTCAACAAATAGACTGGGATATACTGCATGTGACGGTGACATAGAGTCCGCATTATGTCAACAAATAGACTGGGATATACTGCATGTGACAGTGACATAGAGTCCGCATTATGTCAACAAATAGACTGGGATTTACTGGTTGTGACATAGAGTCCTGGAGGGTGTGGGTCTGTGCATGCTTGTGTGTGTATGTATGTGTGTGTGTTATTTATTGTCCTATCTCGGTCATTGACGCCAACATGGAATCATTTCTACTGTATATACTCTGGTTATCCTCTGTATATACAGAACATATATGTGTAGCATACATCTATGGGTTATGTTCATTGTATCAGTGTCAGTACAACAAACTGTTTCCTGTTTCTTAGATTATGTCCCAATATTACCATAATACTAAACTAACCCTTTTCACCTCATAGAATATCTCTCTCTCTGTCTGTCCTGCCCCCCTCTCTCTTTCTCGCTCTCTTCCACCCTCCCCCTTTCTCTCTCTTTCTCCCACAATCTCTCTTTTCTGCCCTCCCTCATTTGTCTCTCTCTCTCTTTCTTTTCCACCCCTATTCTCTCGCTCTCTCTCTCTCTCTCTCACTCTCTCGTTCTCTCATCTCTGTCTTTCTCTCCATCATGGGCCACTATCAAGGTACATTCAATATGCATTAGGAAAAGAACAGTTGGATTAGATTCTTCAATCAGGAGGACATGTAGTAGGTTTATTCATTCATCTATAGTGCCCCCTCTCCCTCTCCCCATCGTAAGTAATGTGTGTTCTGCATGTGTGTTCATGTATGGTGTCCATGTGACATAGCAGAGAGCTGGCTGTCTAGGCCTCGGCGTGGCCTCCTATGAATCAACTCAATGTTCTTTGGGGATAAGGTGTTTGTGTGTGTTAAAACGTGGTTCAGTTTGTCATGCTATGTCTAATACATACAGATTGTCTACTGTATGTATGGTTACTGTGCCAATTGTGTTGTCTGTCATACATCCATAAATGTGAAAAATGTGTTTCAAATATTGCCTCGGGTGATTACAAATCTACATGTTGCTTCGTAATGTGACATAACAATAATCAGCCAATGAAAATATATAATACTTTGTATATAATATATAATACAAAAAAGTGGGAAAGTAATAAGAAACATTTGTGCAAGTTAAGATATTTAAACCTATTAAAAGAAAATGTACTATACTTTAGCAGTTTAAAACAATGTACAGAAATGCATTTATTTAATACTACAGTGATAGATACTACAGTGATACCACCGTGATATTACAGTGATACTACACTAATACTACAGTGATACTGTACCACAGTAATACTACAGTAATACTACTACAGTGATACCACAGTTGTACTACAGTGATACTGTACCACAGTAATACTACTACAGTGATACCACAGTTGTACTTCAGTGATACTACAGCACACACATTATTGAACTCTATTGCTACAAAGGTATCAACTGCACAATACTGGAGTATATAGCCTATACAGTATCTGACATCAACTACCTGAGCGTGCATATTTATTTACAGCCACTACCAGCGATCCAAACACTAGATGTACTACAAAATGGCTGCCATAACAAAGTATATAACAACTCTGATATTGGAAAGCTTATCTGCATGTGGATTTGCACTGGGGGAAATATTTGTCCCCTTGTACCCCCTTGTTTCCCTCAACCCCTCCCCCTCCCCCTCTCAGACTAACTTCCATGTTCCGTTCCATCCCATCCCCAGGACATCCCCAGTCATTGCACCTGCGTAGCATAACTAAAGTTTGACCTGAGGTACGTACAACCGACTAGCTTCCTGCCCTCCTCCTCTGTAATACTATCTTCACACTATCAAGCCGACCCAAACCATCCTGAACCATACTGAACCATACCGAACCATACTGAACCATACTGCGCTGGCTCACAAAGCTTCTTTTCACATTGTCCATTCCAGCAGAGTTCCAGCAACTGTAACCACTAACCAGGCCAGCTCAGTACAGCTTGGTTTGGCTCGGCTCTGTTTGGCTCGGTAGTGTGAAAAGGGTACAGGGGGAACAAGCTGGTATGTCACGGCTATGGCAAGAACAGTGCTGCATTCTGCTGCATTAAACAACCAGGCTTTGCCGTGAAGTCCTGTAGAGTGGCGTGAATGTGTTCAACCTGATCTATGTAAGGATTTAATGCAAGAATGGAGTACAATTACGTCCATTAGCTTTTACAAATCTAAAAGTTGTTTTTATAGTCTGAGATCGAATAGCATTGATCATCTTTGATAGTGAAGCACAATGCATCTTTCCCAGCAAGAAAGCTTCGGCATTGGATATTGTGTGACCTCACAACTTCTTGGCCAAACTATAGATCGCAGGCCAGCTTCAATTCATCTTGTTTTATGGCGTGTGTGTGTGTGTGGGTGAGTGTGTGTTTGTGTGGTAGTACAGTATGCCTTTGTGTCAAGAATTAAGCTATGAAACAGAGTTAAGTTCTCCAGAGTGCTAATCAAACAATAGGAGTTCCCGATAAAGTCAAAAAGAGATCATATTTGTACCGTTAATTGGCAAATGTATTATTATTATAATTATTATTATATTATTTTGCTCTCTTTGTTGATATTTATGGTTTGACATTTTTTTTTGCGATAATTTAATGAACCATTTTTGCTTGTACTTTTATCTCTATCTCTCTCTGTCTCTTTCTCTCTGTCACCCCCTAGTTGTAAGGTGCATGTTGCATGGCGTGTTGGGTGCTGTGAAGGAGGTGATCTGGGTAACGTTAGATGAACAGTATGGCTAATGACTATTGGCCGATCAAATTGTCACTACCAACCACATATTCGCCTATCTATCCATTGTATTTACACATAGCCTAGTTCTAAGACATTATATAGGTCCAGGAGTTTTGTCCAGACCACCTGATCCGACCAAGAAAAACCCAAGGCTCTAGTCCTTCCGGAGACACCTGAAACCCCACCTCTTTAAGGAATGCCTGGGATAGGATAAAGTAATCCTTCTACCCCCCCCCCCCCCCCCCCCCCCCATAAGGTGAATGCACCAATTTGTAAGTTGCTCTGGATAAGAGCGTCTGCTAAATGACGTAAATGTAAATGTAGTTCAGAGTTATAAAACGAGGGCCCAGAGTTTTCCCCAACCCTGTGACCTGACCAAGGAAAACCTCCCGGCCCTGTATCATGACATTACAATTCCACAAATTAATCATTACGCTGGGTATGGCTGGAATCCGTCCAGCGGTTACCAGCCGTTACCAAAGGCTACCAGTGTTTACTCATGTTTACCACGTTGTTCTTTCTCACCTCAACCTCTCCTGAGCAGGGCCTTCGTCCCTATCCCGGTCCTGTCCTGGTCTCAGTGAGCTGAGCTAAGCGAGGCTTCGTTAAAGCCTAAAAAAACAAACATGTCATCACTGTACACGATAGGCCAACCGGATGGGAGGAGTGGAACCCTGAGCGCACACTCACTCTTCCTAATCAACTAAGAGCTGCAGGGCTGGGATTGATGAGGGCTGTTACAAGGGTCGACGTCTCAAACACGAGTGTTTGAATAGAGAAAGACCAACGCAGGGGGTTATCCAACACAGCCATGTACTTATACCTTTGAATAATAATCATGTGTGTACTGTACCCTACACCTAAAGTGATGCTAGTCAGATGCATATGTAAAGATATGAAAACGGTAATTCATGCTAATGCGTAAATATATTGTAATTAGAGAGTAGACACATGCACATATATTTACACATCATTAATTTGACACGTTAACAGTACGTTTGAATACAGAATCCTGGAAATTACTGTACCCTCAAACGGGCACACAAACCATTAACACACATGCAAATGAACACACACACACACACTCTCTCTCATCACACCCACTCGGCCAAAGAGGAGTGGTCAGGTTGTGAGGAACACGATGACCCAGATCTGTCGCATAGCTGTGCTACCCGGGCAGTATTACCCAGCATGCCTCCTGTTCACAGCACCAGCCCATGACTGAGTGGCTCCTATAGGCTATGCAATAATGTAAGAGCCTGGCGTCAAACTGATTTACTAACTAATCTGGCTGCAACAACATTAGCCCAGTGCTCCCCAACCCCAAACCTGCCCCTCGGTGTGGTGTTCTAAGTTCTAAATTCCAGACAGGGGCACAAATAATCTGTTTTCTGGAGAGGATGGAAGTGCAGTAATATTATTAACACTTGGTAGTTGTGATAGTAATTCAGCGTTGTATTATTTTGTTTTGTGTTCTTTTCAGATTTTGTATTGTTTGTGATGACCCATGTTTTGTCTCTCATTTTGTTTGTTGGTTTGTGTTACTGTGAGGAGAGGGATGGGAGTCTACAACCTCTCCCCATGCTGTTGGCGACTATGGCCCACATTTAATCAACTACAGATATTGAAAGAAACCGCACTACCTGCTGAAAAAAACCCCCAGCATAGGCCAGCCTGACCAGCCTTTGTTGTGTTTTCTCTGGTGACCAGCCTTCGTTGTGTTTTCTCTGGTGACCAGCCTTCGTTGTGTTTTCTCTGGTGACCAGCCTTCGTTGTGTTTTCTCTGGTGACCAGCCTTCGTTGTGTTTTCTCTGGTGACCAGCCTTCGTTGTGTTTTCTCTGGTGACCAGCCTTCGTTGTGTTTTCTCTGGTGACCAGCCTTCGTTGTGTTTTTGCCGGTGACCAGCCTTCGTTGTGTTTTTGCCGGTAACCAGCCTTCGTTGTGTTTTTGCCGGTAACCAGCCTTCGTTGTGTTTTCGCCAGTGACCAGCCTTCGTTGTCTTTTCGCCAGTGACCAGCCCGAGCTGACAAGGTAAAAATCTGTCGTTCTGCCCCTGAGCAAGGCACTGTTCCCCGGGCGCCGAAGACGTGCATGTCGATTATGGCAGCCCCCCGCACCTCTCTGATTCAGAGGGGTTGGGTTAAATGCGGAGGACACATTTCAGTTGAATGCATTCAGTTGTACAGCTGACTAGGTATCTCCCTTTCCTTCGTTGGGTTTTTGCCGGCGACCAGATTTCGCTGTGTTTTTGACACTGATGACCAACATAAGCTGGTCACCCGCAAAACCAGCATCAAGTCACATTATGCTGGCTCGAAAAGGAATTTCTAATTCCTATTGGAATCCAGACTGAATAGTGATATCCAATAATTGGACCATTCGTTCACTCACTCACTCACTTTCTATGCAAAAACATAGATATTGAAACAAACAATTCTAAAACGGCAATAGAGCATGCTGGGAAATATGATAATGAAGGGTGTGGTTTCGGAGACCAGCTGGAGCAGCACACACAAAGAAAAGTTTCTTCAGGGGTTCTTTGTCAGGGGTGATGTGTGTAACACTGCATATCAGGAAGGGTGGTGGTTGTGAAGAACCACCATGTTTTCCGTTTATGCTATAAAATGCACTGTTAAAAAGTTCCTGTCATTTTACGGTACACTACAGGCTACTGGTTGCAGTAAAAGCAAGGTAAACAACAACAAGTTACTCAAGTTTTTCAGATAAATTATTTTTTTTTTTCACCGTTATTTAACCAGGTAGGCCAGTTGAGAACAAGTTTTCATTTACAACTGCAACCTGGCCAAGATAAAGCAATGCAGTGTGACACAGACAACACAGAGTTAACATGGGATAAACAAACGTACAGTCAATAACACAATAGAAAAATCTATATACAGTGTCTGCAAATGTAGTAAGATTAGGGAGGTAAGGCAATAAATAGGCCATAGTGGAAAAATAATTAAAATTTAGCATTAACACTGGAGTGATGGATGAGCAGAAGATGAATGTGTAGGTGGAGATACTGGGGTGCAAAGGAGCAAAAAAAACAAAAAAACAATATGGGGATGAGGTAGTTGGGTGGACTATTTACAGATGGGCTGTGTACAGGTGCAATGATTGGTAAGCTGCTCTGACAGCTGATGCTTAAAGTTAGAGGGAGATATGAGTCTCCAGCTTCAGTGATTTTTGCAATTCGTCACTGGCAGCAGAGAACTGTAAGGAAAGGCGGCCAAAGGAGGAGTTGGCTTTGGAGATGACCAGTGAGATATACCTGCTGGAGCGCGTGCTACGGGTGGGTGCTGCTATGGTGACCAGTGAGCTGAGATAAGGCGGGGCTTTACCTAGCAAAGACTTATAGATGACCTGATGAGTTTGGCGACGAATATGAAGCGAGGGCCAGCTAACGAGAGCATACAGGTCGCAGTGGTGGGTAGTATATGGGGCTTTGGTGACAAAACGGATGGCACTGTGATAGACTACATCCAGTTTGCTGAGTAGAGTGTTGGAGGCTATTTTGTAAATGACATCGCCGAAGTCAAGGATCGGTAGGATAGTCAGTTTTACGAGGGTATGTTTGGCAGCATGAGTGAAGGATGCTTTGTTGCGATATAGGAAGACGATTCTAGATTTCATTTTGGATTGGAGATGCTTAATGTGAGTCTGGAAGAAGAGTTTACAGTCTAACCAGACACCTAGGTAGTTGTAGTTGTCCACATATTCTAAGTCAGAACCGTCCAGAGTAGTGATGCTAGACAGGCGGGTGCGGGCAGTGATCGGTTGAAGAGCATGCATTTAGTTTTACTTGCATTTAAGAGCAGTTGGAGGCCACGGAAGGAGTGTTGTATGGCATTGAGGCTCGTCTGGAGGTTTGTTAACACAGTGTCCAAAGAAGTGCCAGAAGTATACAGAATGGTGTCGGCTGCGTAGAGGTGGCTCAGAGAATCACCAGCAGCAAGAGCGACATCATTGATGTATACAGAGAAAAGAGTCGGCCCAAGGATTGAGCCCTGTGGCACCCCCATAGAGATTGCCAGAGGTCCGGACAACAGGCCCTCCGATTTGACACACTGAACTCGGTCTGAGAAGTAGTTGGTGAACCAGGCGAGGCAGTCATTAGAGAAACCAAGGCTGTTGAGTCTGCTGGTAAGAAATTAAGTTGTTATTGCTGTAAAAGGACAGTATGCTGCTGAATGTTGTTACTTGAGACTATACCCAACTGGGGGTTTGAACTCACAACCTGTTGGTTGTTAATGACATTAATGACATGAATGACCTGCTTATCCCACCAGGTCTGTGGGCACGACAGAGATTGGCCACAGAGAAACAACAAATGTCGGTACATGTAAGTGTCTTATATCGGCTGAAAGCTTAAATTCTTGTTAATATAACTGCACTGTCCAATTTACAGTAGCTATTACTGCGAATAAAATGCCATGCTATTGTTTGAGGAGAACTCCTAACAACAAAACACTTTTTTCACCGCGATAGGTTTGATAAATTCACCTCTGAAGGTGAAATGTGTACTTACATTCTGAAATCTTGCTCTGATTTATCATCCAAAGGGTCCCAGAGCAAACGTGAAGTGTCGTTTTGTTAGATAAAATCATTTTTCATATCCTAAAAAGGTCCATATAGCATGCATGATCGATTTTGTATTTCCACTCGTTCAATTTGCAAAGAAAGGAATCTGTGAAAATCTTACCCTAAACGTTGTTTCAACGAATCAAATCACATTCGTATGTATTCCTCAGAGATCCTAGAACGTAACAGGACTTCACTATATCGTTAGGTGTGTAGTATATCCTATAGGACACCATATTTGGTCAGAGAGCGACGTCTTCATGGCACGCCGATGATGCAGGTGGTCTTCACTTGAATGACTGTATCTTTGTCAAATAAAGCTAGCTAGATAGCCAATGAGCTGGGCTTTACGGGAGTATCCGGAAACCCTATGTTTGTCGCAAAATGTAGGTGCTAACCTTTTGCGACAGCATGCCTTTTCCTTTTGGACAAAAATGATAAGAATATACAGAGTATGAAGTTATGAAAACTGTATCTTTGTCAAATAAAGCTAGCTAGATAGCCAATGAGCTGGGCTTTACGGGAGTATCCGGAAACCCTATGTTTGTCGCAAAATGTAGGTGCTAACCTTTTGCGACAGCATGCCTTTTCCTTTTGGACAAAAATTATAAGAATATACAGAGTATGAAGTTATGAAAACTGATTTTTTGCAAATGTTGAAACTTATAATATGGCTACTAATACTGGAAAGCTAAATCAAAGTCCAAGTATACAGATTTGACAATATTCTTGCAGAAAAATGTAATATGATTGCAAACGTCTCTTTCACGATTTGCCGAGATGTACCTAGGTGACTTCACACTAAATGTCCTGTAGCTCGCTCATACTTCAAGTTACCCATCTGAACATACACTGCACATACACTGCTGCCATCTTGTGGACACCATCGGAATTACAACCAGAGTGATGGCTGGAACTGGGACCTTTCTCTTGCATTTCTAAGGTGGTGGTAGAAAAAAAACGGTTGTTTTTTTTCTTTTTAATTTCTTCTACCAGATCTATTGTGTTATATTCTCCTACATTCAATTCACATTTCCACAAACTTCAAAGTGTTTCCTTTCAAATGGTACCAAGAATATGCATATCCTTGCTTCAGGGCCTGAGCTATAAGCAGTTAGATTTGGGTATGTCATTTAGGCGAAAAAAAGGGGGCTATCCCTAAGAAGTTAATGCCCCGAATGACCTGCTAACCCCACCAGGTCTATGGGCATGACAGGGATCGGCCACAGATTTAAAGGCAATAATACATTTCTGCTCTAAAAGTTGCTAAGAACCAAGTCAATAATTGTTAGATTATCTGACAACACCAACACCAAAAATACAGTGCTCAGGGTCACTTGATGTAAAGTGTGCATAAATACTTTGGGGATTTGAACTTGCAAGATTTTGGGCGGAAGCAGTGCCACCAGGAACATCTTTATTACCAAGAACATATATCCACACACTCTCAAAATGAGGGTACAGTTATTAGAGTACAGTCTTGTTCCCTGGAATACAAAAAGGTCAAAGGTACACATAAGATACCTTTAGAGATACACATAGGAACTCACATGGTACTGGTCCGTTCCTTTTAGGGTACATGTATGGATAATCTAGTATAATGGTACATTTTCTACCCAATATTTTCAATATAAGGTACAATCACTGCACTTTGAAATGTAGGTGGGGGAATGTATATATGTGTTTGTGTCAACCGTCAGTTGAAGTGTTGTACCAGTTTAAGGGGGTGATGTGGGTATGTTGTCAAAGGTTGAGCACCTCTTTTAACACTGTCACTTCTGCAATCTTTATAAGAGCATGTGACAATAAAGAGCTGCACTGTTAAGAGGTAGCGGCAGGTAGCATTGTGGTTAGAGCGTTAGACCAGTAACTAAAAGGTTGCAAGATCGAATCCCCGAGCTGACAAGGTAAAGATCTGTCCTTCTGCCCCTGAACAAGGCAGTTAACCCACTATTCCTAGGCCGTCATTGTAAATAAGAATTTGTTCTTAACTGACTTGCCTAGTTAAATAAAGGTATAAAATAAAAAAGAGGTTACTGTGCATTTCAGTAGTGATGACAAACCGAGGCTCTGAAGGATTTGACGCTTTCACCAAATTGTGCTGAAAAACACTTAATTACTCAGAGCTTCATTATCTGTTCACAATGTACATTAGTTGCATCTCCTGGTCAGCAATAAATAGCAGCGTATGATTATCATATAAAGTATTTCTTTTTCCACTGTTTTCATCAAAACCCCTATAGTCAGTTGGAATACCAGGTTCACATCTGTCATTATGCTTCCCTTTTTTACCTTCAAGTTGACTATTTTTCATAATCTGAATCTATGACATTATTTAGGATGCTGAAGACAGAAGCTTATACTATACCAAATAAAACAAATTATTTGAACAACAGTGTAGAAAGTGTGGTTTCACATAAAAAAATTCTAAATAGTTTGCCTTCAACAGGATTTGACCACATACCCTTGCGTCCCTGAATTGTTCCCTAATCTACCTGATAAATTACTGGTCAGATTAAAATATTTGTACAAAATCATTACTATATCTGTAAGTACAGTGTCCAGTAGAGGTCGATGTTTGAAAGCAGCTTGGAATCAAAGAAAGCACCGGAACCTCGACGAAATCAGTGGGATCTCGCATTTTGAAACACACAGTTTGAAAAAGCACGGAATCAAACGAAGCCTCGGACATCACTGATGACGTACTACTGATAAAGTGATGCACGCATCGGCACACTGCTTCGAAGTTAGCTGCTTAGCAATTTCGACTCATGCCTCGGCGCTCCGTTACCAAACGTAACATGACTACATTTCACAGTAACTTAATGGAAATGAGTTGGCTCGAAGTTGCTTTGAATTCTGCGTTACCTAATTGGTAACTCACTGACAACTAACTGCCAGTAACGTACTGGCACCTTAACTGGCAGCCAGATGTCAGTAAGTTATTGTAAAGTGCACAGGAACTTACTGGCAGCCAGTAGCTCACTGTACCTTCCCTGAACCTTTCTGATTCCAAAATAGCGTATAACATTAGGTGACAACTACTCAGCATTCTTTGTGGTGTGCACACTTGGGAACCAGCCTCACCTCGCCTCTTGGTTGATAGCAAACTGACCTTCCTGCCACACCTTCAGGTCAGTGAGCGTGACAGAGATCAGCCACAGTAAGTTACTGTGAATTTTACAATAACTGCTTGCAGCAAGCTGACAGTAAGTTAAGGAAAATTAAACATGAACTTCCTGATGAAAGTGCCATTAAGTTACTGGGAAATGCACAGTAACCTCTTGAAAGCACAGCTCTTGATTGTCACAAGCTCTTACAAAGATGTAGAACTGGGACCGGACAAATGAGGCGCTCAACCTTCATCTTCTATGATATCTTGGCGGTCCACAAACAAACGTTTAAGGGCATGCCGTTACCTACTGTGCTGGAATCAATCATGATCTGTCCTATTCTGTACTACCATGAAAATAAAAACCAGATAAATTCCTACTAACTTCTACCACACCCTCTCCCAAAACCCCTCCCCAACCCCCCTACCCCATTAAACTTTACCTATATAATACTGAAACACTCCACCCTTAGGATTGTTCAGCATGCCAACAACCATTTCACCAGTAACATCTGTTATCCCCCAATATCTCTTTTGCTGTCTCCACAATAACCTTCAACCTGGCATTTCTACTTCCCACAACCAGAGTCATATTGATAACCTTACCAATAAAAGCTATGAAGTCAACTGCATTCATTATCAAAGTGTCCATTGACACCGCAAATTCATGAGCGCAAGACTTCTGAACATGCCTCGAAACCATGCCAGGACCAGCAGAAACACCAGCCCAGACATTAGGTCCACTTAGGAGCAGCCACGGAAGCGCCATCGTTCCACACTGTAACTCCACCAATCTGTCTTACAGCCTCTGCATACGATACATCATGACTAGTTGTGAATTTCTGAGCTTCTCTGGGCTCTCTCTGCACCTGGCATCCACCGACTGCTACACTGTGTTCTCCCCCACACAATTACAACACTTAACCTTCACATTGCTCACACATTCACCGGAATCATGTTCCCCTCCACACTTGACACATCTTTTCCTTCCTTTACATTGAACAGCTACATATCCCATTCTTTGACATTTAAAACACTGCAACGGGGACGGGACAAATTCTCTGACATTGAAACTAAGGAATCCTCTCTGTACTTTCCCAGGCATAACCTTCTCAAACCTGAGCAGCACTGATAGGCTTCACTTCTTTGACCCTCTTTCCAACTGATCAACCTTTTGGCCTCAATCACTCTTCCTCCCTTCACGTGTTCTTTAATATTATCTGTGGACATAGATATCAGGACCACAGTGATGACTCCCCTCAATATAGCATAATCACCAGGGACATGGCTTTTAATCTTCTTCCCATTAAGCGTTTTCCATTTTCAGAATCTTGTCTTGCTGAGCCTGTCTACCACACAATATTAACAGTCTACCATTTCCAATGAACCAAGCTAATTTGACCTACATCTTTCTCTACGGCATTAGTTAGTCAGATAGGGTGTGAATGAGGCCCTGTGGTCTTTCCACTCTGACACATTATTACTTTTGCTTCCTACCTTGGCGCTCTTTATGCTTTCTTTACTCAACGCTCCACTGCTTTCAGTATCATGATCTCTCTTCTTCCTATGTCTTTCCACTACAGACCATTTCAGTCCTTGACCCTCATCCTCCCGCTCCATACCATCGGGACTGACACCCATATTTGTTCGCATTCCAGCCCAGCTGTTGCTTCATCAACTTTTTCTCCATTTTGTCTGCACTACTAGCCGCCATTCCGACTCCAAGACACCACACATTACACTTAGGTGATTGTACCGGTTGTCAATGTCTGCACTCATTGAGCAGCACACTGCACTGTGCGATAGTTCTCCCTCCTCAACCTTCATCGACATAACGATAAAACCTCTTAAACTGGTACAATACTTCCACTAACAATTGGCAGAAATACAACATATTTTAGACCATGCCCCCCAAATATGCTAATTTTCCCCACCAGCACGTTGCCCCCACATACATTTCAACATGCAGTGAAAGTAAGGTAAACAACAAGTCATTTAAAATACAATAACACCTTAAATCAACTGTAAAAAAGCAATAATAGAAAGTTAAATGGGTTCTCATGCACAAAATGCGTATCAGCCAATGAAAAGCGTTGATTTACTTGCATGTGACCAAATGCTAAATTGTAGCTGGTCCCATCAGATAACATGGTACAAGTTAACCCTATGTGAACTTCAACAGGTGGTACTGATTATATCCTGGCACGGTGCGTCAGACAATTAAAATTGTCAAAGTAGTTGGGAGTGTCCTTGACATAACTAAGTCCAACAGCATGTGCTGATCATCAAAGCAACTATCGCGTGCTTTTGACTGACTGGTCAAATTGCTCTCTGTGTAAAGTGCCTAGTCCACGTAATTGTCGCAGATTGTGGCAAGGGTTTGAATCTCACATGAGTTTCCCCCCCTTTGAAATGTTGATTTACATGTATTGTGTAAGTGTGCAGTGCTTGAATTGGACCAAAATAGGTGCCGGTACACATTTTGGGTGCCAGTACTGTTTATATTTAAGTGCAGGTACTGTACAATACTTTTGAGCTAATATTTAATAAGGGGTGCAGTAGAACATTTGTGGTGCCGATACTCCCTTCTGGTGAGCTCCTGCCCAAGTGTTATTGTGTTGAAAAGGGACGCCTACAGCCAACAGCTTCAAAATGAAGATTATGAATGAATTTAATATGGAGCTACCTCTTTCTTCAGCCTTGCACACAAACACATAGAAATCATATTGCATCGGCTATATTACATGGTCGTGTACACCTAAATGTAGGGCTACAACGTTTTATAGGCTACGCATTATTACAATCATCCACTTCATCACATGCGTTTTGAATCGAGCATCAAGGACCGGCAGTGAACAGGTTTATGTTGTAAGGACCTCATTTATATTTCCCCCGTGAAAGCACATGGATGTGTGTGAAACTCGTAAACAACAACGTGGGGTGTTAGTTGTAGCTAGTAGCCTGATCAAAGATGCATCAGTGCAATATTGGCACACAACATTTTGTTACAGTAGTGAATCTTGAATTTGTAGGTTTAAAATATCCCTCTAGTGGCCAGGGTTGACTTATTTTAAGACATGACATTGGTTGGTCGATATAAAGTCTAAGCTCTTTCATAGGCTGATGAAGAATTTGTGCCAGGACATAATCAGTACCATTTGTTGAGGTTAGCATAGGGCTAACGTGTGCCATGTTATCTGATGAGACCAGCTACAATTTAGCGTCACATACAAGTAAATCAACCCTTTTTTTATTGGCTGATACGCATTTTGTGTATGAGAACCCATTTAACTTTAAATGCTTGCTTATGTTCATAAGTATGGCCCACTGTATTTTACTGCAACTCAGTAGCAGGGAACTTATACTTATAGGATACTTCAGGCACATCTGAAGTATCCTATAAGTATAACTGTAGAACCTGTCATTGGTTCGACCTGGAACTAGAGGGTTCTTCATGAGAGGGTTCTAAATGGAACTCAACAGTCATTCTGAAAAGTACCTTTTCTCTCATGGCTAACTACTGTACCAGGAAGTTTGAAAAGACAAGATGAGTGGGTGGTGAGCTTATATTCATGAGCTCGCTTTGACGGACAGCTCTTTGAAACGCCTATGTCAAGCAACATGGTTGCAGTGAGCAGTGTTGCAGTAAAATCCTCTCAAGCTAATTTAGTGGTTCACTAAGCAACTCAAACAACATTGAAATTGCATTAATGATATCATTTATTTTATATATACATCTCCCGTTTAGGATGTCTCTTGTGATGCGTTTCACAGCAGCACTGACGGATGTGTTGACTTGACAACTGCATCGCAGTTTTGAACGACACCTTCCCCCTTCATCTTCTAAACCATGGCAGTCATTCTGAATGCAGGCTGTGTGGAATCCTCTCTGGTTAGATTCCAATAGGAATTAAACTTCACTTTGTAAGTCAGCATTATGTGACTTGATGCTGGTTTTTATTTAGCTGATGCTGGTCACCAGCAAAAACACAACGAAGGCTGGTCATCAGCGAAAACACAACGGAAACACAACGAAGGCTGGTCTGCCAGGATAACCAGCTAGACCATGCTGGTCAGACCAGCTAGATCATACTGGTCGGCCAGCAGAACCAGAACATGCTGGTCAGACCAACTTGACCAGCATCCGACCAGCACTGACCAGCATGAACCAGCTTGAAATGTATGCAGTTTTTTCCAGCATGGCTGCAGGTTTTATTCAGAATGTTGATGCTGTATTTTAAGGGTAGATGTGGTTTTACAAAATCAAAATATCCAATGACAATGTCTGTGAGACCTTGTACACGGCGTAAACCACAGTGTGGTTTACCTTTATCTGTGGTTGATTGAATTGGATCCCAGGTTTATGTTTGATGACATGTGATGTGACTGCCTTTCCACCCTCATTCATTCCTAACCCAGGGCCACATTCTCTATCAGTAACGATGAAAAAAAAGTCATTGGTGTTAGATAACGGTCATGTTCCCCTGCTCAGACGTTGCTGACAGCGCAGTCAATGACGTGGCATGCAACCATTGGTTGATGCATGCAACGTCCGAGCAGGGTAATGCGACTTTTCGCTCACTCTTAAAGGGATGGTGTTAGATTTTGGCTCATTCTTAAAATGTGGTATTGGATTTTTGCCTCACCCTTGAAGGGGTGTTGTGAGATTTTGGCAGATGCAACAACAGCTTGAGCTTGTGTCAAACCTTGATCTATTTTGCTCTACCTGGTCATTCTCCAGGGTATTGACATCTGTTCTCTGAAAATGTCAAACAGACCGACACAAGTTGTAGGAAATGCTGAGGAAGTAGTGGCAAAAACTACATTATGAACGCCAGTCACAATGACTAGTTGGGAGTAAATGCAAATTTGAACACTAATCTGGCATAATAATATGTGCATAGAGGCTATCCACAACATGAAAAGGTGCAAAAACTGTGTTTTATGTTTACGTTCTACTACATCCCTGGGGAAGAAGGCAGGCTTGGACCATGAGAGGGAGTATGGGCTTGCATTCACAAACCGTCTCAGAGTAGGAGTGCTGATCTAGGATCAGGTCACCTCTGTACATTCAGATATTATCTTATTCATTTTATTCGTTATGATCTAAAAGGTCAAACTGACCCGAGATCATTACTACTGTGAGGGGGCTCCAAGAGGAAGGCGTAAATGGTGAATAAGGGGAGGCAGCCAGGTTCTGTTGGGCCCGGTGAAGCTGTCAGTGTTTTCATAAGGTCTTCCACCACACACATACACACACACTATAAATGTTCTGCTGATGTTTCTGTTCCCAAATCCTGACGACTTCACCAGGTCCAAGTTGGTCACGTTGTTGTTATTCTGGGGAGGTGCTGAATAGAGCTTTGACTGTATGTAATGTTGCCCTGTCCATCTGTCTGTCCCTCTGTCTGTCTGATGTCTGTCTGTCTGGAGGATTAGAATTCAGTGTTGGAGGCTAAAACATCTGGATGCTGAGTCTGCCCTCTCTCTTTCCCAGTATCTCCCTTTTTCTGAGAGACACATAAGTGTTCTTCCCTCTCTTTGTGTGTGCCAGAGGGAGCTAAAAGTCACTGGAGCTTGACACCAGCTGTTTTATCCATCAGTACTCTCCCCCCTACTATATTCTACTGTACTGTGCTGTACTCTACTGTGCTGTACTGTGTATGCTGACACTACTGACAGAGAGCACCATTTTGTATTGATGTGGCAAAATTTTGATGCCATATTTTCATAACTCATTTTCCTGTTTTGTCCTGTCTCTCCCGTCTGTCTGTCTTTCTCTCTGTCCCTTGTCTGTGGCCTTAACACTTGATTTGGATTTTTGGTTTGACTGTTGATTTGACTTGATTTGGTATGATTTATTTTTTTTTTAATTGTTTTGGTTTTTTGAAACCTATTTATTCATAACAATCGCTATTCCTTGCTATTTCTAATCCATTATATATTTTAACGCGACATCTTTCTCTGTCATCCAAATTATATCCATGTCCTCCTTAAACATGAAAAAATAACCTAATAATCATTAAAACATTTAAATTAACCACAAACATTTATGCAATTTTACTTTATTTTGTACCAAATGTCCTGCATTTAAACTGTTTTTAACCCTAAAACTACTTTTCCCCAAAAACACCACTGTTAACTTCTGTCACCTCTCCGGTAACCCCTTGACCTCTAACCTAATGTAACCCTCTAACTATGACAACACGGTCACAACAGCGACAGGCTATGAGAAGTCTCGCAGCCTCAATAACATTTCGGGCATGTCAGGAGCCCCCATGCGCCTCACCCCCATCACCAACCCTTTCGAGCCCCCGGGAACCAACCTCCGCCGCTGTCACTCCCCCATCCCCTCCATTTTGTAGCGTCATGATGTGGAGAAGCAAGCCAACAAGTCAACTGCAGGAGGAGCATCAGGAAAGAGAGACATACCAACACCACTGTAATCCCAGTACTCCCATTTAAATTAGTCCGATAGTGATAATGATAATGAGCTGTAGGGGGTGCCATTTAGCCACATTTTAATAATGCTCTATATTGAAAGCCAGGTAGAGGGGGACATGCAGTGTAAAAGAGACTTAGAATGAATAGCAAAAATATCCACTATGACTACATGCACTTTCCCACCACATGCAACGTGCAATATGTTAAGCCGAAGCAAAATGTTAAGAGGTATTCAGCGTTAGTCTACAGCAATGCTACGCCTGTTGGAGCAATGAGAACACACATCACCACACACACACACATATACTCTCACACACTTGCCTTATTAACAGGGATTGAGTGTAGGTTAGTGATTGGGACTGATAAATAATGTAGTGAGCTACAATAGCAGGCCTCCCTGTGTTATTGTAAATGTGTGCTGTTCTTGCACTCAGTATTACCACTAATCCTAAAGAGCTCCCTTAGTCCAATGAGACTTCTGCTGATACTCTACACCCCCACACAAACATCAAGCCTCGACAGCTAACCCATCCACTCACTCTCACACACACACCACACACATCGCTTGTATTTGGGATGAGAACACACTTACAGTAACTAACACCAACAAAATATCGAATATATATTAAAATGCATGCATTCGTTTTTTGAAGAAGAAAAAAAAAATCACACAAAGAAATTCTTCTATTTAACAGAAAATCTTTGAAAAGAAAAGAGGCAAGCCCAAAGTAAGAAAATTATTTGTTAGTAGCACCCATAAAACAAGCCATGTACTGGTTAGTGCTAGATCTCCCTGGGGAGATGAGTCATTGGGCCGTTAAATGTGTTTCTGTGTGCAGAATATAGACTGTATCACACACACACACACACACACACCTATAGAGACTCACGACCGATCAAACAGCAATGTTTGATTTTAAAAGCTGGAGGGTGCTAGAGAGTTGTCCCATACTAGTGTTAATTCACTACTACTGTTATTATCATTATCATTATTGATATTATCAGTGCCATGTAGAGAGCTGGAGAGAACGCAAAACGTCCTGGGATCTTTTGTGCAATACACAGACTCTGAAAGCCTGAACAACGGCCATCGATGTTTTAAAGAAGAGATTCCCGAGTAGCATCCTAACCCACAGAGAGGGAGGACATAATAACAAACTATTTTTATAATGGTTTTGAGGATTAAAGGGCAGAAGGGACGGATGGATTCTCTCTTCTTTCTCTCGGGGGCGGGGTTAGGTGTGGTAGAGAAGACAGGGTGGGGGTGGAACTCTCATTCCCGTTGGTCGGGAGCAGTAAAAGGGGCCATCGAAGCAGGGATCGGTATTTCTCATCATTGACCATATACCGGCTCTACCCGCCCTACCTGCCCTCTTGTATGCAGGTGCATGAAATGAAATGAAGCTTCTTTCTCTTTTTCTAAATATGGCTCCTCAGAAATCAATCTGTACACATATCAAACTATACCTTTCAGTCTGCACATGTCAGTGTCAGGAGGGTGTGGCTATATTCAGAAGTGGCTTCGGGTCACGCGTTGGACAAGAGATCAATTTCGGTCTTTTTCATCTTCATCATCGATCTCCCTTCACTTCCTCAATCCTTTGTTGTCTTCCTGTATTGAGCATTTCGCCACATCGCCACTCTCACAATGACTCTTATGATTTTGAGTGTAGTGATTTTTTTTTTCAGTTTTCTTTTTTGCTTTCTCTCTTTTGTCCTTTTTGACCCCCCCCCCCCTCCCCCCCCCCCCTCCCACCTCCCGCCCCCCACGTCTCCCGGTCCTGGCTGCTGAACCATCGCTCCTCACATAAAAAGAGGGCACCGTGAATGGAGGATGGACTGACAGCGCTTGGTAGAAGAACCGAACGAATCAATGATAAAATTAACAAAAGAGGCAACATACATATATAGAAATATGCAATGTATAGAAATATATTTGTATCTATGTATAGTTAATCCTACGGAGATATGCTGTATGTTATATATCTGTGGCGCACATGGGAGTTGTGTGGTTTTGTGTACACAGACATGCGTCTACCTCTGGTCCAAGATGCAAGAGTGCCAATTCATCAGAATTATACATCATTCCTTTCTTTCTCACTGTTTTCTGGGGGGGAAAAGGGAGGGAAAAGGAAGTGTTGAAGGAGGACAAATGTTTTCCCTCCATACCAGACATCAGGAAAAAAAAGAGACCAAAACTTCTTAAAATCCCGATTTTCTTTTGAAATTTTGTTGAAATGTAGAAGATGACGAGGTTATAGTGACAATGTAAAAAAAAAAATAATCTATCTTGATATACCCAATGTCGGCATTTTCATTATTGTCACTCTTATGGATTGTATATTTTCATTTAAGCGGTTGATTTACAGAAATGTTTATTTTTGTATTTTCCGATGTTACTGTCGATTTTATTATTGATATTTATTGGCATAGAATGTTGCCATCTATTAAGGTAATGCTTGTGTCTCTAACTGTTCTTATCCAGTTCTGTTGCTTGAAATGTGTCTGTTTGATTTGATGTGATTTTTTGGGGGGAGGTTTGACCTTCCCATCCCTCCCCCTCCTCATTTCTCACTCTGCTACCTGCTACCTGCTCCTCTCTCACGAGAGACAGAGGGTTGTGTAAGGACTGAAGGTGAAATCTTTTCACATTTCGTAGAAATTGCAATCTCCACGGCTAACATTAGCATTAGCCTTATACAGGTGTGGACTGTCTACACTCTAGATAGCGTTAAGCTAAAAAAGCTATTAGGGCAACCTCGCTCAGCGATCGAAGCAACAAAAAAAATAGAATTAGACTAAACCGTTAGATAATTCAAAGCTCAGGACTCGTTCGGTTGAGAGCTGTGTCCTCTACAGGCTCAAGTGATGCTGTGAGAAGGTTTGACGCTTTATTAGTTTAAAATATGAACCGTTGTTGTGAGTCACGTAACCAGTCGGTAAGCGCTCTATTACCAAGTCCTTGTCACTCATTGTCACATCAAACGTGTCATGTTTAGCTTGCCAATGACATAGGAGTTGGCTAGACAGCACAAACAGATCTGGGACCACGCTAATTCGATAGTAGTGGGTGAGAATCCGAAAAGCCTTCATCTGTGTAGAGTTTGAGGTGGGAGTGACAGGGAGGGTGAAAGCTTGACCTATAACTATGGTTGGGGTGGACTCCATTTTGATTGCAGTCAATTCAGGAGATGCATTGAATCTCAATTCATTCATTGAAAATCGGCTGTTATATTAAATGTCGGATTCTTTTTGATGAATGGTTTGGATTTTTATTCACCTCCAGAGTTGATATAATATAAATGGAATTCACCCCAACTTGCACTAGTACTCTACACCCAGAGTAATATATATGATAATATAGTTATATATGGTAGTACACATAGATATATTCCCTATATATGGTTTTGTTGACACCCAGACACAAGTCTACAAACTACCAAATCTATTTTTTCAAATTGTCTCTCTTCATCCCTACATCCCTCACTTTCTCCCCTGTCTTCTCCCTTGATCTAGTGCTTTGGGTGTTTGTTATTGTATTATAGGAATTCTTCTTATACCTGTTATTGGTCCAAATGTTCTGTACAGTTGTAAAGTTTTGACTTATTTCAGTCTTCATGGGGTTTCCATTGCAAGCAATAAGGAATTGATATGTCTATATCCATCATCAAGGAAATGTGATTTGAGAAGACATCAGATTTGATCATAAGCTTCATGAATGTGTATATATTTACTGTATATATTAAGTGCATATGAATGTGTATATTCCTATACACATAACATATAGACTAACAGCATGCTATTAGGGGGAAAAAAGCACTCGGCCCTTATAGTTTTGTCTCAGAAGAGTTGGGCTTATATATGCATGTTAAGATGTTCTAGGGTGGAAGAGACCATTGGTACCCTAATGGGGAGGGGGTTTGGGAAAGTTTTATTTTTTAAGGATGGGGAAGGGTAACCAGTGGTCTTGTGTAGCCGCTCTGTTATTTCTTATAGACCTTACTAGACTAACTGGTAATAATAATTACTTTATGATTTATCATTTTTGTTATCTTTATACAGAGAACTATTCTGAGAGCTCAGTGCTTATCAGGTATATGCAAAAAGAAGCGGTAACTGTGAATTAATACTGGAGAAAAAAATCGACTTCTTCCTTTTTCCACGTTAATCAGAACGCGTCCTAAAAAACTCAATTTCCCTCGGTGAAAACCACATCGGCCAAAGCCCACCCAAACCTTGCCGACTCTTCTACACACTTCCTCTCCTCTCTGTTCTCCCTCTCTCTCTTGTTCCATCAATCCATCCTGTCCTGTCTTGTCCCTCTCTTGCTTGAAATACCCTGAGATACAGTACATACCCAACATTTTAGGGGTTTAACGTTTGTACCGATACGATAATCTCCACTATGTGGAGGGAAAGCTCACAGGACGTTTTTGCATTATTAGTGATATTTTTTGTTGTTTGATAAACCAATAACCTTTAACCTGGGATATGATGTGCATTACTTTCGTTTTTTTGCTACACCTTGCGGTTACTTATTAGGACAGTTATTGAGTCATAGCAGATAGAAATACGAACCTCGACTGTCACGAACAATCTACAAATAGACTATACTTCCCCTCTGGTGGTTGAATTCACACGTAACCAACCGTAGGCTACAGACATGGATGACTCATTGTTGAGCAAAAATTGCTTATGCTACTTCCTTGTGCATCCTGCACATTCTTTCAACTTAGGTTGCATCTGAAATGGCACCCTAGTCCCTATGTAGTGCACTACTTTTGACCAGAGCCCTATTATAGGAATAGTCAATACCTACTGGGCACACCGTGGAATAGACATTGAATTAACATCTGTGCCCAACGGGTAGTGAATATTCCCCCATTGTCGCTGGGACAGGAAGTTGCTGCTCTTTGACAAGCAGTAAGAGGTGAGCATGTGACATTCTAGAATGGATCAGTAGAGGTTGTTGTGATAGGTGGTTATTTTGCTCATTATTGATGGGCAAGTTGATGGTTTAGTTAGTGGGGTCAGTTAGTAGAGTGATGGTCAGGTGTGTGTATCATTGCATGTTTTTGTTCAATCATTGCAGATAAAAACAAAAACACTCTGGGAAGAAGTTCTTCAGACCTTTTTTGTGAGCGTTCCTAAGAAAGGAGAAGGACTTTAAAGATGCTGAAATGGTGGTTGTTTGTTGTCTAGTCAACAACTGACGTAGAAATGAATTGAATAATATCACCAGTGCAATGTTTTTGACTACACCTCTGTCTTCCCCCTTTTCCACATTTCCCCTTTCCCTCTCTTCGTCAGTCTCCCTCCATTCACAACTCAGGTATATCTCTCTCTATGTTGGTTTAAATCAGTGCTTCCAGACGTAATGTCTATCAGAGCCGAACAGAGAGAAGGTTTGAAATGTTTCGCTTCCTCTCTACTGTATGTATGGACTTGTAAATATTGTATGTCCTGTGTTCTCATCCCAGCTCACACCTATGTACCCTGTTATGTGATTCCGAGGTTGTTTTGTCCCTCCACTCTCCTCTCTCTCCGACACACACGTTTCACCCCATCTCAACCTATCCACTTTCTGCTATTCTTTTTTTTTTTTGTATTGGTATTTTGAGATGTGCTATCTCTACTGCTTCCATTACAAAACCCAAAACTGAAACAACAGACTTTTGGGAAAATGAAAAGACCCATAAACGTTAAAGTTTCATCTCCCCTAAAAGTGGATTACAAACGTCTCCCGAGGATAGGAGTGGACAGAAAAAAGGACAGAAAGACTGTCATATGATGTTTTTTTTTGGGGGGGGGGGAGTAGGAACTGTATATTTAAAAAAAAAAAAAAGGATTGTCATCAAAGGAAGAACCATGAAATGGAGGACAGTTTGGGGAAGAAAGAAAAAAACTATTTGAGAGGAGGAAGCTGATCACTTCTCAGTGTAAGAATGTGTTTTGTGTTCTGTGTGCCGTTTCGCTCTGTGCTTCGTGTGGTGTGTTTTCGCAGTGCGTGTTTGCGTGTGTGTGTAACTGTGTTTTGTGTTTCTGTGCTTCGCTCTGTTTCATGTCTAATTTTTTCCTCCGTGTCGCCTATCTGTGTGTGTAGGCTGTAGGATACATACAGTGCTTTCAGAAAGTATTCATACCCCTTGATTTATTCCACATTTTGTTGTTCAAAATTGATGAAATCATTTTTTTTGCTTCTCACCCATCTACACACAATACCCCATAATGACAAAGTGAAACCATGTTTTTAGATTTTTTTTAAATTAAATACAGAAGAATCTAATTTACATAAGTATTCATACCCCCATGAGTCAATACATGTTAGAATCATTTTTGGCAGCGATTACAGCTGTGAGTTTTTCTGGGTAAATCGCTAAGAGTTTTGTACAACTGGATTATACAATATTTGCAGATTATTATTTTTAAAATTGTTCAAGCTCTGTCAAGTTGGGTTGTTGATCATTGCTAGACAGCCATTTTCAAGATTTTCAACCTAATTTAATCCAAAACTGCATGCCAGTCAGGAACATTGAATGTTACCTTGGCAAGTAAATCCAGTGTATATTTGGCCTTGTGTTTTAGGTTGTTGTCCTGCTAAAAGGTGAATTTGTCTCCCAGTGTCTGGTGGAAAGCAGACTGAACCAGGTTTTCCTCTAGGATTTTGCCTGTGCTTAGCTCTAGTCCATTTATCCCCCCCCCCCCCAAAAAAAAATCCCTAGTCCTTGCCGATGACAAGCATAGCCATAACCAGATTGCAGCCACCACCATGCTTGAAAATAAGAAGAGTGATACTCAGTGATGTGTTGGATTTGCCAAAAACATTTCTTTGCTAAATTTTGTGCAGTTTTACTTTAGTGCCTTATTGCAAACAGGATGCATGTTTTGGAATATTTTTATTCTGTACAGGCTTCCTTCTTTTCACTCTGTCATTTAGGTTAGTATTGTGGAGTAACTACAATGTTGTTGATCCATCCTCACTTTTCTCCTATCAGACACATTAAACTCTGTAACTGTTTTAAAGTCACCATTGGCCTCATGGTGAAATCCCTTTGCGGTTTCTTTCCTCTCCGGCAACTGGGTTAGGAAGGATGCCTGTATCTTTGTACTGACGTTGTGTATTGATACAGCATCCAAAGTGTAATCAATAACTTCACCACGCTCAAAGGGATATTCAATGTCTTTTTTTTTTACCCATCTACCCATTTGGAAAACCTTCCTGGTCTTAGTGGTTGAATCTGTGTTTGAAATGTATTACTCGACTGTGGGACGTTACAGATAATTACCGAGATGAGGTAGTCATTCAGAAATCATGTTAAACACTATAATTGCACACAGAGTGAGCCCATGCAACTTATTATATGACTTGTTAACCAAATCTTTACTCCTGAACTTGAGGTTTGCCATAACAAAGGGGTTGAATACTTATTGACTCAAGATATTTTAGCATTTCATTTGTAATTATTTGTATTTTTTTTAAACATAATTCCACTTAGACATTATGTATGTAAGCCAACAAAATGTGGAAAAGTCAAGGGGTATGAATACTTTCTGAAGTGCTCTCAGCTCTTGGTCTGTGTTTAGCTAAACTAACATTCCTGGTGTGCTGTAGTCCTGTGTGGGAATGACCTCCAAAATCACTGACTCAGTCCTTTTTGCTGGAAAAGCACCCTATTGGACTATGACTAACCAATAAATTAAGAGGTAGACGAACACCAGCAGACTAAACAGCCCACAAGGACTGAAACCACCCACGCCAATTGCATTGGTGTCTGCGCGTGTGTCTGTGCAAAACTTACAGGCTTTTCTGCCTTTTCGTAATTTGTGTACATGCATGTCAGATGTGCTTTGCAAAAAACAGGTATTTCGTTTGCTTTATCGTCTATCGATCAGTTGAATCATTTGCTTTGAACAGTTGTACTCATCATAAGTAAACCTATCCAGTCATACAATCAAACACTTGACTATAACTATTAAGAATGTGAAATGAATTCAAACTCCCATTCAAGCTCATGTTAGGTTAATAGTATCAACTAAACTACCCTGGATCATGTAGGTTTTTAAACATCCAGTCGTAGCTGGTTGATATTCTAGGTTTGCTGGAACTTCCACTGATTCTTCTCCTTGTTTCTCTCCTCTTTTTTTCCCCCAGTGTTGAGTTTCTAAAATTCCCCTTCCTGTCCAAGAAGAGGAACAACCATAGGACACAATTCACCCAGAGCTCCCTACTGGATTCACTGTGGGCTGAAGGGATATGTAACCGGAGAGAGAGAGAGAGGGAGAGAAAAAAGGAGAGAGAGCGAGAGAACGAAAGAGAACTGAAGGTGATGATGATAATGGGCGGATGATAGAGGACAAAGAGAGTCAAAGAGATTTGTTCATCCCTCCGCACCAGAAGCATCCTTCGTTCCTGTGGACTCCTCGATCAGCACCATCCTGTAGAAAACAAACTCCAGACCAACATGACAGACTTACAAACTGAAACACATACCTTATGTCAGCATACTTTACAGTGTCTTATTATACTAAGTTTATTGACATTGAAATCCCAGACAAATGATAAAAGAAACAAACAATAAAACAGAATGCCCCTAGGAAAGAGCCAAAGGGTTATGGGACAGTAGGACAATGTTCCACAACTTGGTTGTCATCCTACTGTATCATAGACAATGTATGCTCTTAACCACTGTCAAATGTTCCCTTAGACAACTGACATGTTACCGGCTCTCAGATACAGCATATTCAATTGTTTTTAAATCTTCCTATTTGGTACTTCAGAGATTGGACATACAGTACGGTAGGCAACGTAAACAAACTACTGCGGTGGTCTGAGATTACTCGACACAGTCAGCGTGGATGTGACTACAGAAAAGGCGAGCCAGGTGCTAGCTAATGGCAAAATAAATTTACATAACAGGTCATTTTACTGTTTTACAGCCAAACACTATGCAAAGCTATGAGGCTGAATGACCATTGCGTCCAGTGACTCTTGAGTCAGCCCACTATGGTGACGCTACCTTCTTATGTTCAGTCAGTCACAGCTGTTGGACTGTTTTCAGTGATTGACAGCCCTTCTCTTACCTCTCACAAGAGACACACTTCAGAAGATACTGAACTATGGGCCACAATAGTAGAACAACCAGTTATATAGCATACCAGGCCATTGGCCATATCATAGAAACCTGCACATAGGTCTGACATACGATCCACTCCCTGACTGACTGATGCTGACTTGTGTTGCATGAGAGAGGATGTCGGCTGACCCTAACAGACCTACTCATCGACCACTTTGAAGGATTTGGGCCTAAAGAAAACCGGAGTGTGTGTGAGAGTGTGTGTGCTGGAGAGATGAGGAGGACGCCAAAGGAGAGAGACACTGGAAGCATGACCGCAATGCGCATGCCAAGAACGCCAGCGACTGCTGGAAAACATACATTGCCCTCTCTTTCTCGCTCTCAATCTCTCCCTCTCTTTATCTCCACCCCTCTGCATCTCAGCATTGCTCCTCCGTAGCAAACTGCATGGCATGATCGAAAAAACCTGAGGAACGAAACGTAGAGAACAAAAGGATGGAGAGAGAGACCAGAGAGACTTTATTTTTTAAACCAAACAATCATAGTCACATCAACCTTTTTCAAAAAGATCAAATTGGTAACTATTTGCAAGTGTCAAGATAACATGCGGTCGACTGCTCGTTGAGAGAGTGGCTACTGTAAAGGTCTCTCTCCTTTCTGTAGAAAGGAGGAAGGTCAAAGAGCACTGCACCTCTGGGGGGGATCAGAGAGGTTCACAAGGAAGTGCGAGAAAAGAGCGGGAAGAGGGTGAACTTTGATAAACAATTCCGGGAAAAAGTGAAAATGCATTTTTATTACTTTGTTTACCAGCATGACTATTCTGCATGAGTCTACTTCTGCAAGCCCTAACCCCACCCCCTCCCTAAAAAAGAGGGCTAGGAATTGAAAAAAATGTACAAAATCGAGACGAAACAAAAAATATTTATGTTATATGCAACTAATTTTAAAAAAGAGCAGGATTATATTAAAAAAAAAATCTATATTTTGTTTTGGGATAATAAAAAAAGGAATAACGAAAAAAATATATAGGATTGCAAGATACACATTGAACAATGTTTTCTTAGACAAATAAGATAACACACACACACACACCACAAAATCTACCAGAGATGAACTGTGCGAGGAACGTCCCCTGATTCTACTACTACTCTACTACTACTTCGATGACTACTCTTCTCCCTCTCTGCTACTTCTTCTTCTACTGCTCTCACTCTCTGGTCCTACCGCCCTGATTGCGCCCCCTGCTGCCAATTCACTGTCTTCCACCCCACTGTCCATCCAGGTCCCCTCTCCACTGTCTGTCTGCATAACTCTGTTTAGTTGGACTGTGCTCAGATCCGATGGGTCATATTTACCAGGATCCAAACAGGCCCGAACGGGAGGGACTATACCTGAACTTGTCTACCAAGTTTTCCGCTGCAAAGCTGTTTTCTACGGTGTGCACCAATGAATACGACCATGATGGACTCTGTTTTTGTTCTTTCAGTCTCGTGCTCAAGGTCGGAGATGGCAGCTTCACCACCGGGACGCGGTTGTAGACTCTAAGGTCTCGGCTAGCTAAAGCAGTGTAGCGATACCTAGCAGAGATTAGACCTCACCCCGTCCCCGGGCTAAAAGCCCACTGCGCATTGGGAGAAAGTATCTGATCTGGTGAACGAGATTAGCGATGACCTAACACACAAAAAATAACATTGATTGGATTGTGTAGCCCAATAATACTGTAGCTCTGACCCTGTACTGTAGCTAGCACCTGTAGCACTGCACTGGCTGGCCATAGATAGCGCCATATTAGCTCAGCCCTGCTATTGTAGCTATACAATGCGTAGCTTTGTGCTGCTATGACATAATGTACTGTAGGCCTATCTCCCTGATTATGGGGATGTGTATAACATGTCGTTGTGGCATTTAACACAACCCCCCCCCCTACTCGCTTACTCTACAGCCCATGTGACAGTCAACAGTGTTTGTTTTACACATGCTGGTGCCCCCGGCGTTGGTGAAGCAGCCATCTTTGCTCCATTTCCCAGGTGGGGATAGCATATTGCCAGGAAAACTGCTGTTCAGAGATGCGTGAAGGGAACGCCAAACTGTCTATTTACGCTATCATAATGAGTTTATCTAGATAAATTGTTGTCGTTTCTGTTGACCTTCCACCACCCCTGCCTGTTTTGCGGTACGGCTGTATGCCTTGCACCAGGCACCTCACCACACTCTCAACAACAGATATTTTGTTTTATTTCCCCGTTTTTCCATGTTTCTTTTCAAGTGATTTTTGTTGTTGCTATGTTCTGTTTCTAGGCCTGTATGTATAGATAATGTCGCCAGTCACCGCAAACCCTAAGCTAGGCCCACATCAGAGTTGAGATATGTCGTTTATCCCCAATGAAGAGTGCCATCATCTGAGTCGTGGTTTGTCTCTGGTGACACTGGTCTAGCCGAGTGTTCCAGCAGAGCAGGGTTCATCTCAAGGGTGATATTTAATGTTACAATGGGGGAGGAGGAGAGGATAGTTAATCATGTCTGGGGGGGGGGGGTAAATGACGTCACTTCAGACCGTGTCAAATACAATTTGGGTCACATTTATTTGCATATTGCTCGTTTTAGATTTTTGTCTCAAATGAGTGTTAACTTGTGTTCACTTCCCAAAACGGTTCCTTTGTTTTTGTTTGTTTTTGTTATTACGCAATGATGATGATTTTGATGATGTTCCAGAGATGCTGGGGGCTAACTGTACTGAGAACTGAGCAACTAACTATGCAAGAGTTTGACTGTAGCATACGATTAACTTCAGTGTTTCATTGTGCCAAAGGAGTTCAGTGTGTTGGGTCTGTCTGTCTGTTGTGTGGGAGGGCAAGAACGGGGCAGGGTAAGGATGGAAAAAGGGGGCAGCTACTATATCTAGTATGGTGCATTGTTTACTGAAATACATGGGAGTGTGGGGGTTAAAGTAATTAGAATAGGGGCCCCCCTGAAGACCTCTGGAGTATGCCACTCAGGATATGTCCCTGTACCCGCAGTTTTCATTTGATACACTGGATCTCTGTCATTCATCACCTTATGTCTGATTCCTCCCCCTTTTCCTTCTCCTCAACCCCCATCCCTTTCACTTTCATTCCTTCTCCCTCTCAACTCCTGCCTACTCCTCCTCTCACTCTCTCCCTTTCCCCTAAAAAAAGTTTATAATGGCACGATGTTTGTTACAAAAAGAATGATTTGAAATGATAGAGATATGTAACCATAGATTATGGAAGGACGCATCACTACTAGACATTTCATTCTGAAGATGGAAATGATTGTTTGTGAGGTAGAGAAGGAGAGGGATCGGGTGCAAGGTGGATGGGAAGAAGAGGGGATGGGCACAACTGGCTTAGATACAGCTAAAGACAGAGGTGAATGGATCATACCCCCCCCCCCCCCCCCCATCAACCTTCTGGTAGCACACCCCACACAGACACGTTAAATGGAAACAGACCGTTCCATTTAAAATGTCAGGGGGGAGGGGGGGTCTATTGTCAGAGCAATAATTTGTTCCAAACCCTCGATTTTGTGGGGGAGTCCAATGCCATTTACCTAAACTTACTGTCAAAGCAACCTTACCACCTGTAGAAAAAAAAGAAGAAAAAAAAGGAACCTGTTAAATACTTTATTCTGTATTGTTTTCATCTTGATTTTAAAGCATGCGTACACATCTAGTCCGAGTTTTGGGATGGGTTTTCACAAAACAGGTGGTGAATATACTGTGAATAACCGCCATCTTACGTGAATGACTGTACTACCACTGTGTGTCAGTGGGAATGTATGCGTGTGCGCTACCAGAAGACACGTTGTGCAGGTGGGGGGTGTGTGTGATCCTCCTCCACGCCCACTTGAGAGGATTGACAGCTCAACACTTGCATAACTTTACTTGAAACCCAAATACAAAACATATCAAGAAAGGAGCAGAGTAAAGCCAGAAACCCCGCTGTCATATATTCTCTTTCCCCGTCTTCCTCCCTCTCATCCCCGTCTCCTATCCCCTTCTCTTTCTCTCCCTCCTCCACACATTTTTGAGGAAGAAGCTCTTTTTGCATCCTTGTTCTTGTGTTTTTCTAACATATTGTTTGAAGTTGAATTCTAATGCATGCGTGGGAGAAAAAAAAAAGACTTAACTTCTTTGTGAATGGCCAGAATGAAGTAACTCTCTTTTCGCCGGCAATCTCTGTCTTCCTCTTTCTCTGTCAGCCAGTGGTGAGAGGATGGGGGGGAATATGCAAACTGAAACACTCTTTAAAAAAAATATGTCTATATCACTGTTTTATGTTCATTTTTTTGTTGTAATATTTTTGCTTTTTACTGCAGTGTGGCTTGACTGAATTGGTAGAAATACACTGGCTATCTTTCTATGTGTATTGCACTTGAAAGGAAAGGGAGGTGAAATGGGCTCAGTTTCATGAGTCCGATATCTTTCCTGATACACATACAACAGTTTGGGAGATCTCAGCAGTGCTAGTAGCATTGTGCCAATCTGTCCATTCTGTTCCATTTGTACATGTCCATCTGTCTTTTGCATCTGTACATCTCTATATATCATTCTGCCTGTCACTTCTTCTGTCTATAACAGTAGATGTATCTATTAATCTACCCCTCTAGATGCAGATACGTCAATATCATTGTTTTGCTTCATTTGTATCAGTTGTTTTCTGTTAATGTTCCTTATTTGGTGCTTTTACTTAATTTCTTATCATTTGGTGCCTTGTTTCACTCTTTTGTCTGATTCATGTTGTCGGTGATTTGTGTTATGATTTTTACATTTGAAAGAACATTGCACTACTAGCGCCAATGCAGCTAATGTTTCTATTGGTCCTGCCAACTGTTGTGACTACATCGCCGCTAAGCGAATAAGGCACTGGGTGCAGCCATGCCACTTTCCTATCAGGGGAGAAAGAGAGGGAAGACAGAGACGGAAGAAGAGGTTACTACAATAACACTGAATGGGGTTTATGCTATAAAGACTGATGCTGGATACAATTTTAATGTCATAACACAGGAAAAAATAAAAAATAATCAAGAACTGTATAAAATATATTTCAATGGAATGTTTATTATTTACCTTTTATATTTTTGAAATGTGTAAAGAAAAAATACGAATAAACAGTAATAATTTAACCAAGTTTGTGAAAAAAAAGAGACTTAAACACGGTTCTATTATTAAAAGTATGAAAGTTTGAAAGTGAATGCTAATTAAACTGAAAAACTCTTCTCCATTACAGATAGGAAAATAAAACAAGAATAATAAAATGAAATACCCACAAAATTAACTGGAAAAACAAACAAATCCAATTTAAAGATAAAACGTCCAAAACTCTATAAAAATATTAAAAGCTTATGCCAAAATGTTCTATTTGTGTCCTGTGCATTTTTTTGTACATTTAGCTAACAATTACTATCACGACTGATATTATGGAGCGGACTGACTGACTCATGTTGAGGACTTTTAAGGGTCATAGTTAAAACATGATTATTGCAGAACAAACATCATCGTTAACTCATATTTATTTGGTTTATCCTAATAAAATGTCACATTTAATACATTACATTCAAGTCAAACGTCCCAGACGTTTTATTTATTATCAAAATACATGTTTCAGACATTTTCATAAACTTAAAAAAAATTCAATCGGTATTCATTATTTCTGTATAATATTGTATTGAAAAATAATATGGCAATTCTGTTAAAACCAATCACATAACATGATGCTTGGCTGTCTGTTAGGCTTACACTGGTTTCTCATTTCAGGCACAGATACCCTAGTCTAGCAGAATACCAACAAACATGATGATATACCCTTATGGGAAAAACCACATGATTTCACATGTGAAATTTCCACATTTTGCACATATAACATTTTATTTCACATGGGAAATCATTTGAAACCATGTGGTTTTGGAACACTTCATGTGATATACATTTTTGTTGTTGTTGCAGTTTCACATGTGAAAATCACATTTTCACATTTGAAATCATATTTACACGTGAAATGACTGTTCACATGTTGAGCTGAAATGTTCACATTTCAAAACAAAAAGAGACACATGCGAGCTCAGTTCTTCACATGTGAAACCATTTGTTCACATGTGTTCAACAGAGTTCACACCACCCTTTCATATGTGAGAATATCATGTTTTCACCTCACATGTGAATTGCAGTTTCACACGTGAAAGACTTTCAAATGTTGTGAGGTGTAGTTTCATAGTATCACATGTTGATATTTTGCAATTTCATATTATCATGTGTTGCTTTAACATGTTATCACATTAACTTCCCATAAGATCACATGTTAAACACGTGATCATGTGAAATTCATGTATTTTTTTCCCGTAAGGGTAGTGAGACAAAATGTACTGAGCTCTGCCCCAACACTTTGGTTTCTTTACTGTAGGTCAATATATACAGTGCCTTCAGAACGTATTCACACCCCTTTGTGTTAGAGCCTGAATTTAAAATGGATTACATTGAGATTTTGTGTCACTGATCCACACACAATACCCCATAATTTCAAAGTGGAATTATGTTTTTAGATTTTTTTTACTAATTATTAAAAAATGAAAAGCTGGAATGTCTCGAGTCAATAAGTATTCAACCCCTTTGTTATGGCAAGCCTAAATAAGTTCAGGGGGTAAAAATGTGCTTAACAAGTCCCATAATAAGTTGCATGGACTCATTGTGTGTGCAATAATAGTGTTTAAAACAGAATAATTTGCTATACCAACATTAGACAACTATACCGAAAACCCTCAAATTACTGAAATAAGTCAATTAAATCAATGATGATAGAAAAGTCAGATTAACTGATGACTAAAATAGCAGTACAGATGACACTCTTGCTAAGTGCAGAGATGTATAGAGTATTTTGTGTAGATCACTGACAAAAATAAATGTATTAAATCCCTTTTAATCCCACATTGTAACACTACAGAATGTGGAAAAATGAGTTTTCTTTTATTTAAGCCTTATTTTACCAGGTAGGTTTGACTGAGAACACATTCTCATTTACAGCAACCACCTGGGTAATAGTTACAGTGGATGATTAGGTGGCCGTGATGGTATGAGGGCCAGATTGGGAATTTAACCAGGACACCAGGGTTAACACCCCTACTCTTACAATAAGTGCCATGGGATCTTTACTGACCACAGAGAGTCGGGGCACGTTTTAATGTCCAATCCAAAAGACAGCACCCTACAAGGGGGAATGCCCCCAATCTTTGCACTGGGATGTCTTCTTTTTTTTTTTTTTGACCAGAGGAAACATTGCCTCCTACTGGCTCTCCAACACCACTTTCAGCAGCATCTGGTCATCTTATTTATCCTGAGCAAACCAGAAGGTAGGTAACTAATAATACATAGACTAGATAAACAAATGTATTTGTGTGTGTGTGTGTGTACGCCCACGCGTTTGCGTGTCATGTCACACAATTGAGTGGAACTGTGTGTGTGTGTGTGTCAGGTCCTCCTGGCCAGTCTCCAGGTGATAACACTACCCAGTATGACACCTCCGAGGAAGACCAGGATGAACCCTGAGGACCAGGTGTTCATAGAGGACATCTTCTCCACCTGCACACGTGCCAGCTCAGCAAAACTGTTCATCTGGGTGGAGAGAGAAAGATGGGGGGGGGGGGGGGGGGGGGGGGGGGAGAAGAAAGAGGGGGAAGAAAGAAAGATGAGGAGAAAGGGGGAGAAAATAAAGGGGAGAGAAATAAAATGGAGAGAAAGAAAGAGGGCAGAAAGAAAGAGAAATCAATGACAGTCCAAGTTCCGTTTTCTCTAACAATAGTTAATACCACATCATCTATTTTTATGTAACCTTTATTTAACTAGGGTTGTCAGTTAAGAACAAATTCTTATTTACAATGACGGCCTATCTCGGCCAAACCCGGGCCAATTGTGCAATGCCCTATGGGACTCCCAATCACTGCCGGATGTGATTCAACCTGGATTCGAACCAGGGACTGTAGTGACGCCTCTTGCACTGAGATGCAGTGCATAGACCGCTGCGCCACTACTCTACAACCAATACCAAGTTTATATAGAATATTATATAGAATATTGGCAATTTGGTTTATTTTAATACAAAGGGGAAACACTTGGGGTCAGCCTCTGATGGTATCCATATCTTACCCATCCTCCATGTTTCTGGATCCAATCCAGTAATTTGTTTCTGAAGTACTCCAGAGTCCACTTCAGAATGTCCTTCACTAACTGGGGGATGTGAGCAATCACCACCTAACAGAGACGAAAAGACTGATTTAATACACACACGCTCACACACACTGATTGTACTGCACGTCCAATGATAATAATAATAACAAAGTAACAAGAACACTGTATAACATACCTTGACAGCTATCCTCCCTGCTACGTAAAACAGCACAACAATTCTCTCCCAGGTGATTTGACTGTCCTCAAATACATTTTCTACCAACTTCCAGTAGCTGGTCTTGCTGGTCATTTTCCCCACCATTCCATCTATCGCACTGGAGGTAGGGTAGGAATCAGAGTAGGAATTAGACTACTGACTTAGACCATTGTAAACTAACACACGGAAACACACACATACAGTACCAGTCAAAAGTTTGGTCACACCTACTCATTCAAGGGTTTTTCTTTATTTTTACTATTGTAGAATAATAGTGAAGACATCAAAACTGTGAAATGACACATATGGAATCATGTAGTAACCAGAAAAGTGTTAAGCAAATCAAAATATATTTTATATTTGAGATTCTTCAAACAGCCAACCTTTTCCTTGATGACTGCTTTGCACACTCGTCACATTCTCTCAACCATCTTCATGAGGTAGTCACCTGGAATGCATTTCAATTAATGCCTTCTTAAAAGTTAATTTGTGGAATTTCTTTCCTTCTTAATGCGTTGAGCCAATCAGTTGTGTTGTGACAAGGGGAGGGGTATACAGAAGATAGCCCTACTTGGTATTATGGCAAGAGCAGCTCAAATAATCAAAGAGAAACCACAGTCCATCATTACTTTAAGATATGAAGGTCAGTCAATACGGAACATTTCAAGAACTTTGAAAGTTTCTTCAAGTGCAGTCGCAAAAACCGTCAAGTGCTATGATGAAACTGGCTCTCATGAGGACCGCCACAGGAAAGGAAGACCCAGAGTTACCTCTGCTGCGATAAGTTCGTTAGAGTTACCAGCCTCAGAAATCGCAGCCCAAATAAATGACTTCAAGTAACAGACATAACATCAACTGTTCAGATGAGACTGTGTGAATCAGGCCTTCATGCACAAATTGCTGCAAAGAAACCACTACTAAAGTGGAAATTTGTCCTTTGGGCTGGAGTCGAAATTGGAAAGTTTTGGTTCCAACCGCCGTGTCTGTGAAACGCAGTGTGGGTGAACGGATGATCTCCACATGTGTATTTCCCACCGTAAAGCATGGAGGAGGAGGGGTTATGGTGCGGGGATGCTTTGCTGGTGACACTGTCTGTGATTTATTTCGAATTCAAGGCACACTTAACCAGCATGGCTACCACAGCATTCTGCAGCGATACGCCATCCCATCTGGTTTGCGCTTAGTGGGACTATCATTTGTTTTTCAACAGGACAATGATCCAACACACCTCCAGGCTGTGTAAGGGCTATTTTACCAAGAAGGAGGGTGATGGAGTGCTGCATCAGATGACTTGGCCTCCACAATCACCCGACCTCAACCCAATTGAGATAGTTTGCGATAAGTCGGAACGCAGAGTGAAGGAAAAGCTGCCAACAAGTGCTCAGCATATGTGGGAACTCCTTCAAGACTGTTGGAAAAGCATTCCAGGTGAAGCTGATTGAGAGAATGCCAAGAGTGTGCAAAGCTGTCATCAAGGCAAAGGGTGGCTATTTGAAGAATCTCAAATATTAAATATATTTTGATTTGTATAATACTTATTTGGTTACTACGTGACTCCGTATGTGTTATTTCAAAGTTTTGATATCTTCACTATTATTTTACAATGTAGAAAATAGTAAAAATAAAGAAAAACCCTTGAATGAGTAGGTGTTCTAAAACTTTTGACCGGTAGTGCACTCTATATTCATATTTCTTTACCTACCCAGCAAACCAAAATTGGTTCTGTGAAAGTTCCCAGAACATTTGTTAGGTTGCGGCAAATGTTCTCATAACACAAAAACTGTCCAGTTGTGCTGATGATTATACAGTGTTTGTATAAAACATTTGCCTGATGTTGCAAGAAAGTTCCCAGATCACATTTAGTTTTTGTTATTACATTACCTGGAAATCTAAATGAGAACATTTGGGGAATGTCCTGTTGTGATTATTACAAATATTGTTCACAACATTTTAGTGAATGTTAGGAGAACATTCCAAGGATATTTAATTTAAAACATTTTCTGAAGTAAAAAAGGCTAATGTTAGATAAAGCCCTAACTAGAACTTAATGTGATTCTTAGATAATGTTATGGGAATGTTCCCAGTTTGCTGGGTAGTCTTTGCATCAAATTCATCAATGTGAATTTACATGAATAACAGTTTGAGAAATTGAACAGGTACTGTAAAACACAAAGCAATGGCAACTGACTCGTCCAGCTTCCCGTCCTTCTTGACGGCGTCTCCGATGGTCCGTATCATCATAGCTAGCTGTGACACAATCTTCTGCTCCTGATCACTCTCCACCTCCTGGGTTTCTGTGGAGACCACTACCGGGACGTCTGATGACACCTCATCCAGCTGCTCCTGCATCACTCTGGGGATGAGAGAGCATTCTGGTCCAGAACCACTCCTTCTTAGAGCACATAGCTGGGGAGTGCGGCATGTAGCCAAGCGGTTAGAGCGTTGGACCAGTAACCGAAAGGTTGCTTGATCGAATCCCCGAGCTGACAAGGTAAATATCTATCGTTCTGCCCCTGAACAAGGCAGTTAACCCACTGTTCCTAGGCCGTCATCGTAAATAAGAATTTGTTCTTAACTGACTTGCCTAGTTAAATTAAAAAATTGGCTACTGTGTGTCCAACTTAACTGCTGTTGTCACGACACACAGTGTCTGACGGTTTTCATTTGTTCCTTGCACTTAGCTGATAACGTAGAGAATACATCATATTTTTTCTGTCTGTTTTGTCAATTCCCAACCCCATGGAAAGTGCACACACGCATACACATCCAAGCAAGAGGCTGGAAGCAGCCAGTGGTATTAAGTACTTAAGTAAAAAATACTTTAAAGTACTACTTAAGTAGTTTTTGGGGGTATCTGTACTTTACTATTTATATTTTTGACAACTTTTACTTCAATACATTCCCAAAGAAAATAATGTTATTTTTACTCCAATTCACACACTTTTCAAGAGAACATCCCTGGTTATCTCTACTGCCTCTGATCTGGTGGACTCACTAAACACAAACGCTTTGCTTGTAATATATGTCTGTGTTAGTGTTCCCCTGGCTATCTGTAAAAAAATCATAATAATTGAACACACGAATTGTGCCGTCTGGTTTGCTTAATATAAGGAATTTTTAATTATTTCTATTTTTACTTTGATACTTACAGTTGAAGTCGGAAGTTTATATACACTTAGGTTGGAGTCATTAAAACTCGTTTTCAACCACTCCACAAATTTCTTGTTAACAAACTATAGTTTTGGCAAGTCAGTTAGGATATCTACTTTGTGCATGTCACATGTACATTTTCCAACAATTGTTTACAGACAGATTATTTCACTTATAATTCACTGTATCACAATTCCAGTGGGTCAGAAGTTTACATACACTAAGTTGACTGTGCCCTTAAACAGCTTGGAAAAGTACAGGCTTGGCTTTAGAAGCTTCTGATAGGTTAATTGACATCATTTGAGTCAATTGGAGGTGTACCTGTGGATGTATTTCAAGGCCTACCTTCAAACTCAGTGCCTCTTTGCTTGACATCATGGGAATATCAAAAGAAATCAGCCAAGACATCAGAAAACAAAATTGTAGACCTCCACAAGTCTGGTTCATCCTTTGGAGCAATTTCCAAACGCCTGAAGGTACCACGTTCATCTGTACAAACAATAGTACGCAAGTATAAACACCATGGGACCACGCAACTGTCATACCGCTCAGGAAGGAGACGCGTTCTGTCTCCTAGAGATGAATGTACTTTGGTGCGAAAAGTGCAAATCAATCCCAGAACAGCAGCAAAGGACCTTGGAAGATGCTGGAGAAAACAGGTACAAAAGTATTTATATCCACAGTAAAACGAGTCCTATATCAACATAACCTGAAAGGCCGCTCAGCAAGGAAGAAGCCACCGCTCCAAAACCGCCTAAAAGAAGCCAGACTACGGTTTGCAACTGCACATGGGGACAAAGATTGTACTTTTTGGAGAATGTCCTTTGGTATGATGAAACAAAAATAGAACTGTTTGGCCATAATGACCATCGTTATGTTTGGAGTAAAAAGGGGGAGGCTTGCAAGCTGAAGAACACCATCCCAACCGTGAAGCACGGGGGTGGTAGCATCATGTTGTGGGGGTGCTTTGCTGCAGGAGGGACTGGTGCACTTCACAAAACAGATGGCATCATGAGGCAGGAAAATTATGTGGATATATTGAAGCAACATCTCAAGACATCAGTCAGGAAGTTAAAGCTTGGTCGCAAATGGGTCTTCCAAATGGACAATGACCCCAAGCATACTTCCAAAGTTGTGGCAAAATGGCTCAAGGACAATAAAGTCAAGGTATTGGAGTGGCCATCACAAAGCCCTGACCTCAATCCAATAGAAAACTTGTGGGCAGAACTGAAAAAGTGTGTGCGAGCCAGGAGGCCTACAAACCTGACTCAGTTACACCAGCTGTCAGGAGGAATGGGCCAAAATTCACCCAACTTATTGTGGGAAGCTTGTGGAAGGCTACCTGAAACATTTGACCCAAGTTAAACAATGTAAAGGCAACGCTACCAAATACTAATTGAGTGTATGTAAACGTCTGACCCACTGGGAATGTGATGAAAGAAATAAAAGCTGAAAGTCACTTTAAACTATTATTCTGACATTCTTAAAATAAAGTGGTAATCCTAACTGACCTAAGACAGGGAATTTTTACTAGGAGTAAATGTCAGGAATTGTGAAAAACTGAGTTTAAATGTATTTGGCTGAGGTGTATGTAAACTTCCGACTTCAACTGTAAGTATATTTTAGCAATTCCATTTACTTTGATACTTAAGTACATTTAAAACCAAATACTTTTACTCAAGTAGTATTTTACTGGGTGACTCACTTAGACATGAGTCATTTTCTATTACTGAAGTAGGATAATTGGGTACTTATCCCACCACTAGAAGCAGCACAGGGTCAGCCACAGGTTTACAGCTAGGTGTCGATATGATGCGTCTTTCTATTTTCTATCTGTGAAAGTAAAACTCACCTATTCAGCAGGACCGCTCCTACTCTGTAATCTGTAGAACAAATAAAACATTAACCAAAATCAGCTTAGATCTAATCAACATAAAAAAATATATATATATAAATGTAAAATAGAACAGAATCATGATAGCTTGCAATGACAATGTACTGATAACTTGGTAACGTTGTTGCAGTGATGAGACATTCCACTGGCAAGCTAGCTACCTGATGTCTCTACACACGCCATTGGCAGTCCACACACAGCCAGAACGATAACGTTAGCTAGCTACTATCACTAACTTCAGAAAACTTCAGTATCGCAATTGTAGTTATTCTCTTATAACATAAAACTATTATAGCTCTATTTGACAGACGATGGTTGTGGCTGTTTTATCTCTATTAAGAAAATATTACACTCCTTAGAGATAATATGCAGAATCTACAAGCGCAAGAAATAAGACCACAGACAATAACAAGACCAGACAGCAAAACGAAAGTGGAGAGCAGACGAGAAACGAACGGAGACAATCGGCGCATGCGCATTGTCAACATGGGTCCACACGCTAATGTGTCCGTGTAGAAACTGACTACTGTACACAACATGGTAGCTAGTTGATTTTAGTCCGACTGGTTAAAGCAAAGAAGGCAGCGACGAAGCCAGTAAAGTAGGGGAGAGTTAGTGCGACAGGGCAGAACATTCCTTCTTTATTCAACACGTTGCAGTTCGTCGCGGGGAACTTTTCTTTTGATATCTGAACTCGCAGACCACAGATTTAGCAAAGCTAGCTAGCATTATTTCTGGTTAGCACGCTGACGGATTACAGAGCAAGCAAGCAAGCCAGTGTCTGATATATAGTATTCTTGTTGATCAATACAAGTTACTTCTTGCAACATTGTGTAATGGCTGGCAGCACCTCCAAGACAATACACGATATCTTTCAATCTATGGAGTACGGACCGAGTAGTTCCAGCACAGCTACTGCTCAGGTAAAACCAAAAAAACATGTATTTGCTGCACAAGAGTCGAGATATTGGTTGCATAGGTCTAAGTAGTAGTAAGACGCATACCTTCGAGGTCAATTTACTCGAAATAAAGAACATTTTGTTCGAATTTCACCCATGTAATGACATTTAACTTATCTCTCGTCAAGTTTTACATCATGTTTTAGATAATAGGATTTATGTTAGCTGGCTATTACCATGTGAAGTATATTACGGTAACTAACTCAAAGGCAGTCATGTGAGATATGGTCTTGGGGATCAAGTTGGGTGGGATATTCTGTAGAGAACAGCAGTCTGTCTGACTCTTTCAACAGCTAACCACCTAACAGAAATGTCGTTTTTGCTAGGGTAGCATTGCCTTTAATATGTTTAACTTGGGTCAAACGTTTCGGGTAGTCACAATAAATTGGGTGAATTTTGGCCCATTCCTCCTGACATAGTTGGTGTAACTGAATCAGGTTTGTTGGCTTGCACACGCTTTTTACATTTACATTTGAGTCATTTAGCAGACACTCTTACCCAGAGCGATTTACAGTAGTGAATACATACATTTCATACATTTTTTTTTCTTCCGTACTGGTCCCCCGTGGGAATCGAACCTACAACCCTGGCGTTGTCCTTAAGCCATTTTACCACAACTTTGGAAGTATGCTTGGGGTCATTGTCCATTTGGAAACACCCATTTGCGACCAAGCTTTAACTTCCTGACTGATGTCTTGAGATGTTGCTTCAATAAAGCCACATAATTTTCCTACCTCATGATGCCATCTATTTTGTGAAGTGCACCAGTCCCTCCTGCAGCAAAGCACCCCCACAACATGATGCTGCCACCCCCGTGCTTCACAGTTGGGATGGTGTTGTTCACCTTGCAAGCCTCCCCCCTTTTCCTCCAAACATAACGATGATCATTATGGCCAAACAGTTCTATTTTTCTTTCATCAGACCAGATGACATTTCTCCAAAAACTACGATTTTGTCCCAATGTGCAGTTGCAAACCGTAGTCTGGCTTTTTTATGGCGCTTTTGGAGCAGTGGCTTCTTCCTTGCTGAGCGGCCTTTGATGTTATGTCGATATGGGACTCGTTTTACTGTGGATCTAGATTATTTTGTACCTGTTTTCTCCAGCATCTTCACAAGGTCATTTGCTGTTGTTCTGGGATCGATTTGCACTTTTCGCACCAAAGTATGTTCATCTCTAGGAGACAGAATGCATCTCCTTCCTGAGCGGTATGACGGCTGCGTGGTCTCATGGTGTTTATACTTGCATACTATTGTTTGTACAGATGAACGTGGTACCTTAAGGTGTTTGGAAATTGCTCCCAAGTATGAACCAGACTTGTGGAGGTCTACAATTTTCTTTCTGAGGTCTTGATTTTCCCTTGATGTTAACCAAAGCGGCACTGAGTTTGAAGATATGCCTTGAAATACATCCACTGGTACACCTCCAATTGCCTCAAATGATGTCAATTAGCCTATCAGAAGCTTCTAAAGCCATGATATAATTTTCTGCAATTTTCCAAGCTGTTAAAGGCACAGACAACTTAGTGTATTTGAACTTCTGATCCACTGGAATTGTGATACAGTGAAATGATCTGTCTGTAAACAATTGTTGGACAAATTACTCGTGTCATGCACACAGTAGATGTCCTAACCGACTTGCCAAAACTATAGTTTGTTAACAAGAAATTTGTGGAGTGGTTGAAAAATGAGCTCCAACCTGAGTGTATGTAAACTTCCGACTTCAACTGTATGTATGTATGTATGTAAAAAAAAAAAAAAATCCCCTATCCTCCATTGTATAGCCTACTCTCTCAAACACACTGATGTAAGCTCTATCTTTCCTCAGGCTTGGCTTGAGTCTCAGTCTCGTGCTCTCGGCCTGTTCATCGATGGAAAGTTTGTCCGTTCTGCAGACAGACAGACATGCAATGTGACCGACTCTTCAGGTATAAAGAGAACCTACAGGGGAGCTATCCCCTTAATGTAATATTGTTGTTCTATCTATGTCTCTTGTCCTCCACTGCCCACTGTTTTCTGTTATATTTTAAATGCATCATCAATAAAATACTATTTTGACATGTTTTTCCTCCCACTCCCTCCCTAGGTGGTACTGTGTGTAGTACTGTGTGTGCTGTGGATGAGGATGCATCCCTGTCTGTGTCCTCTGGGGCCAGTGGCTTCAAGGCCTGGAGTGCTGTCCCCTGTCATCTCAGAGCCAAGACCCTACTCAGGTAGCTACGCGCCACCCCTCTACCTCTGTCTAGGGTTCACTGATACGCCCCTTTACCTCTGTCTAGGGTTCACTGATACGCCCCTCTACCTCTGTCTAGGGTTCACAGATACGCCCCTTTACCTCTGTCTAGGGTTCACTGATACGCCCCTTTACCTCTGTCTAGGGTTCACTGATACGCCCCTTTACCTCTGTCTAGGGTTCACTGATACACCCCTTTACCTCTGTCTAGGGTTCACTGATACGCCCCTCTACCTCTGTCTAGGGTTCACTGATACGCCCCTTTACCTCTGTCTAGGGTTCACTGATACGCCCCTTTACCTCTGTCTAGGGTTCACTGATACGCCCCTTTACCTCTGTCTAGGGTTCACTGATACGCCCCTTTACCTCTGTCTAGGGTTCACTGATACGCCCCTTTACCTCTGTCTAGGGTTCACTGATACGCCCCTTTACCTCTGTCTAGGGTTCACTGATACGCCCCTTTACCTCTGTCTAGGGTTCACTGATACGCCCCTTTACCTCTGTCTAGGGTTCACTGATACGCCCCTCTACCTCTGTCTAGGGTTCACTGATACGCCCCTCTACCTCTGTCTAGGGTTCACTGATACGCCCCTCTACCTCTGTCTAGGGTTCACTGATACGCCCCTTTACCTCTGTCTAGGGTTCACTGATACGCCCCTCTACCTCTGTCTAGGGTTCACTGATACGCCCCTCTACCTCTGTCTAGGGTTCACTGATACGCCCCTTTACCTCTGTCTAGGGTTCACTGACACTCCCCTCTACCTCTATCTAGGGTTCACTGACACGCCCCTCTACCTCTGTCTAGGGTTCACTGATACGCCCCTCTACCTCTGTCTAGGGTTCACTGATACGCCCCTTTACCTCTGTCTAGGGTTCACTGATACGCCCCTTTACCTCTGTCTAGGGTTCACTGATACGCCCCTTTACCTCTGTCTAGGGTTCACTGATACGCCCCTTTCCCTCTGTCTAGGGTTCACTGATACGCCCCTTTACCTCTGTCTAGGGTTCACTGATACGCCCCTTTACCTCTGTCTAGGGTTCACTGATACGCCCCTTTACCTCTGTCTAGGGTTCACTGATACGCCCCTTTACCTCTGTCTAGGGTTCACTGATACGCCCCTTTACCTCTGTCTAGGGTTCACTGATACGCCCCTTTACCCCTGTCTAGGGTTCACTGATACGCCCCTTTACCCCTGTCTAGGGTTCACTGATACGCCCCTTTACCCCTGTCTAGGGTTCACTGATACGCCCCTTTACCTCTGTCTAGGGTTCACTGATACGCCCCTTTACCTCTGTCTAGGGTTCACTGATACGCCCCTTTACCTCTGTCTAGGGTTCACTGATACGCCCCTTTACCTCTGTCTAGGGTTCACTGATACGCCCCTTTACCTCTGTCTAGGGTTCACTGATACGCCCCTTTACCTCTGTCTAGGGTTCACTGAGATACACACTAATAATAACTAATGTAAAGTGCTTCTCTCACCCAAGACGCTGAAGAAAATAATAGAAAATAAATGAATAACAATCAGAAACACAGAACATTGTAAGCGGACCACAATCAAAGCTATATACAGGTGTCGTCAGGAGAACAGAATTAACATAGGTCTTTGAAAGCTTTTCTGAACAGCTCTGTCTTTAGCATGTGCCTTAAACGAGGCCAGAGACTCTCCAGCCCTAACAGTGACTGGAATGCTGCACTGAGGTCCAGTACTATGAGGGTGCTGGCAGCCCCAGAGTCGGCATTCATGAGTCGGCATTCATGAGTCGGCATTCATGAGTCGGCATTCATGAGTCGGCATTCATGAGCTGTGTCCAGCTCTGATGCCCAGCTGGAAGGGCTCGAGTAGGTTGTGAGTGGCCAGATGGCGTTGAAGTTGGCTATACACAGCATGTTCGATAAGCTTACTCAGAAATGGCAGGTTGAAGATGGGCCTGTAGTTCTAGAGGTTGTCGGGGTCAGAACCAGGCTTTTTAAGTACTGGTATGTCTGCAGCGAGTTTGAGCTGAGGAGGGACACATCCAGTGGTGAGGAATGTGTTGATGATTTCCGTGAAAGAAAGGCTCCAGAGCAGGTAAACAGGTCTTGACAAGGGAGGTGGTGACAGGGTCAAGTGAGCAAGTGCTGGGCCTCATTTGTTCTAACCAGCTTGGTTACATCAGCTGCGGTGACTGTGGAGAACCTTGACTCAGGGAGCAGAGGACCGGCTAGATCAACCACAGGCGCTGGAGAGGACAGAATGGTGTTGTTGACGTTTTCAATTTTGCTTTGGAAGCACAGGTATTGATTGCACTGTTCTGGGGAGGCTGAGGCCGGAGGAGCTTGCTCCCAGTAGGAGAGGACACCCAATAGCTTCCACTGCCGTTGCTGATCAGTTGGGAGTAGTAGGATGTCTGAGCTTTAAGGCCTGTTTGTAGTCTTTCTGATGTCGCTCTAACATCGGCACGTGTACAGTTAGCGCAGTTTTCTTATACTGCCGTTCTAGATGACGGCCAGTTGCTTTGAGAGAGCGTAAGCTCCTCGTTGTACCGGGGAGAAGATATGGGGGGGGAAATGTTTTCAAAGGAGCAACTTCATCAAGTTTGGAGGCCAAGGCAGTGTTGTATTGAGCCACAGAGTCAGTAACTGGCAGGTTGGAGATGGATTTAGTAAGCTGGGCTGTGTTTGTGTAGTTTTACTCCTAACCCGAATAGAGCGTTTCTTGGGCTGAGTGGGCAGAGGAATAGCTAGGGTGAAGGTGATGAGTTTGTGGTCGGACAGGCCTGGCATAATTCCATCCAGTGTGGCCAGATCCACGCCTCTGATTACAGACCAGCTCTAGTGCAATGGCCTTTGTTGTGGGTGGCAAAGTCCACATGCTGTTGGAGTCCAAAGTTATCCAGAACATCAGCCAGGCCAGTAGAGAGACTGCAGTCAGGGGAGTCGACATGCATGTTGAAATCACCAAACACCAGCATAGCAGGGCACAAGACTTGGCAGTGTTCGTAGCTCAGATAGTTCAGCAAGAAAGTCACAGTTGAGCTTTGAGGCAGATTTTAATTTTTTTAATATAATTATTATTATATACGTTTTTTAAATCAACACAGCCAGTACTGACGCAGATCCGGTGATCTTGAAAACCACGCATTCAAAAGACGAGACAGCCGGTACTGGAGTAGACTTCACAATAGTCAGTCCTGTAGATTTACGGCCAATCCACCGCCCCATCCGGATGTGAGAGGACCGTCCCAGGTCGGTGTAGCCAGTTGCAGCGCATTGGCTGAGGGAAGATATACTCATTGCGCTGATGCCAAGTCTCAATGAGGCAGAAAGTCCAGACCTCTATCAGCGACCACGTCATTCAGCAGTAAAAGCTCTTGTTGTTTATGGATCTTGCGTTTTCAAAAGACCTCAGCTGAATGACTTTGGGAGTTGCCCTGAGGCCCAGTGTCCTTTATCATCCAACTCTGGTGTGCATGTTCTACTGCACTCATTAGGAGTGCACGCAATAGAAGTTTGTTAAAAAGTCTGGTACCGGGTCCCATATTGAAAGAGGCTGTTCTCAAAGCTTCTCACACGGGGGTTGTTTTAATATGTTGCAAAACTTCTGCGGAATCATAATGAGTGTGCTGCCACTTCTGAATGTTTTGGTGCAGACTTCGGTCCTGTCCGTGGTAGATGAGTTGAGATGACGATCTAGCTAGTCTGGTATTTGAATCCAAACAATTAGCTAGTTGATTGGAGAAGTAGCCAAATGTGTAAGCTAATTTAACAATGATAATAAAACCTTTTTAAAATTAGATTCCTGTCTTCTATTCCTGATAAGCTGGGGCGGCAGAGTAGCCTAGTGGTTAGAGCGTTGGACTAGTAACCGAAAGGTTGCAAGTTCGAATCCCCGAGCTGACAAGGTAGTCACTGTTCCTAGGCCGTCATCGTAAATAAGAATTTGTTCTTAACTGACTTGCCTAGTTAAATAAAGGTGAAATAACAACAAGAAGTTGATTAAACAATGCACATTAAAAATGAAGGCAACCATAAACACAAACACTACAGATCACAATTGAATATCTAATATTTATGCCGGGCAAATTCAAGTTAGCATTTTGAGAAATGTTCTGTATTATCTGTATAACGTCTGTCTCTTCGTGTGTACGTGTGCTTGTGTGTGTGTGTGTGTGTGTCAGGTTGGTGAGTGGCCTCCAGAGACACGGTCAGTGTCTGTCAGAGCTGTGTGACCTGGCCCGGTCTCCCAGTTCCCCTTCAGCACTGGTCAGACTGCTGCAGTACTACTCCGGCTGGGCTCAGCTCAGAGACTCACTCATTCCCGACTGGACACCACGCGGTAAGGCCGTGCGCAGTGCGCGCGCGTTTGTAAGGGAATCTTTAATCCGTGTGGACGTAGTGGAGATCTTTCCTTGAGTATTGTACAGCTGTGATTGTGAAGTGTGTTGAATGTACTCTGTGTTTGTGTCTTTCAGGTGTGGTGGTAGTGGTTGTCTCTGACGACTGTTCTCTCTACTCTCTCATGCTGAAAGTCTTGCCTGCACTGGCCATGGGTATGACACACACACACACACACACACACACACACAGTTACAGATCCAGGCTATCTAATCAACACGACCAAAGGTAAATTTCCTAGAAAGTCATGGGGGGGAAAAAAGTATCAAAACGGACCCTGTCACATTCTACCCTGACAAAGATACCCTTCGGGAAGGTAAAGCTTTACTCTACCGTTTTGTGACCTTAACGTTTCTGTTTCCCAGGCAACGCAGTGGTGGCGATCCCTGGCGCGGGGACAGCGCCTCCTGTTCTGTTATTGGCTCAGCTGTTTGTGGAGGCGGGACTTCCTGCGGGGGTGCTGAATGTGGTGACGGGCAACGTTTTGTCACTGGGTTCTAAAGTGTCTCAAAACCCGCACGTCAGCTATGTCACTTACAGTGGCAATAAAAAGGTGGGGGGACACACACACTCAAACCAGTGTGTTAGTCAGTAGGGCTTATGCATCTTTGTTCCTGTATGCGTCTGCTCGTGCATCTTCTTACTAGCACTCATTTCACTGATAACTTCTTTATCGAGGAATGTTTTCACTTGCTGTGACTGTGATATGCTGTCGTTTTATCTGCCCTAGTTGAAACCACTGACTGTAAGTCGCTCCGGATAAGAGGGTCTGCCAAATGACCAGAATTCTCTGTAAATGTAATGGGACTGCAATTAGCTGTGTGACGTGAACGTTTTCCGGTTAGCGCGGCAGTGAATTCGACAGTTGTCCCGTGACAGTCGCGTGTGTGTGTGTGTGTGCTTTCGATTGAACTTCCTCTTCTCTCTCTCTCTCTCACACTAACTAGTAACTTCCCTCCAATCTCTTCTTTCCTGCTTTTTCAGGATGGAGAGATTCTGTGCAGGGCCACAGCAGGCATGGGTGTTCCCGTCTCTCTCTCCCTCTCCCTCGGAGCCACCTGTCCCTTCGTCATCTTTGAGTCTGCCGATATCGACAGTGCCGTGGATGGAGTGATAGAGACCGCCTTTAAGAAGAACAGAGAGGTGACACAGATGGCTTTCTTTTCTCACTCGTTTTTTTTTTTTTTTTTCTAAAGCAAAATCATTGAATGAATCGAGATTCCGGTGAAAGAACAAGATGCAATCCGAACCATGGCCACAGGTGGTCAGTGTTGGTCATACTGTACAATCTGTACCTCTCCCTCGCTCCAAAATCAATAAAATAATTAAAGCCCCCATTTAAAGCCCCCTCTCAATGACTCAGTAGCCCCCCCCCCCCCCATATCTTTATTTTTCTCTTTCTCACCCTCCTCCCTCAGTACCAGTGGATGCTGTGTGTCCAGGAGTCAGTGTTGGACAGTGTTGTAGCCCGTCTGAAGGTTCGGATGGCAGGGATGAAGAGTGTTCCTCTCCTGGCCGAGGGAGACCGAAGGCTGGTGGACGCTGCAGTACAGGAGGCCCAACAGCAGGGGGCCACGGTCAGTCACGATATTTACATTTAACGTTTTAGTCGTTTAGGAGACGCTCTTATCCAGAGTGACTTACATGAGCAATTAGGGTTCAGTGCCTTGTTAAGGGCCCATGTTGACTCCAATGCTTCCCACAGTTGTCAAGTTGGCTGGATGTCCTTTGGGCGCTGGACCTGAAACTGTTGAGCGTGAAAAACCCAGCAGTATTGCAGTTCTTGACACACTCAACCCGGGTTCGCCTGGCACCTACTAACATACCTCGTTTAAAGGCACTCCAATAGTTCATCTCGCCTATTCACCCTCTGAATGGCACACCTACACAATCCATGTCCGAAAGCTGAAAAAATCCTTCTTTAACCTGTCTCTTCCCCTTGATCTACTCTGATTTGAAGTGGATTTAAGAGGTGACATCGATAAGGGATCATAGATTTCAGCTGGATTCGCCTGGTCAGTCTATGTCATGGAAAGCGGAAGTGTTCCTAATGTTTTGTCCACTCAGTGTACAAACTATAACCTGTGAAAGTAACCGCCCGTTACGCTTTACTTCTGGGTCATGTCCCCTCATGTTTTTATGGGCTTGACGATTACAGTATATCAGAAAATGTGTGAAACCGGGGGCATTTTAGATACACAATTATATTAGTGTTCTTGGAGAAACATACTACTTTAAATGCCTTTTTATGACATATTTGACTTGAAGACCATTCAAAAAGCCTACAAAAGTGAAACTACAAGGCTACTTCCTGGTAAATGACGTGTCACTTTCATAGCGTGCAGCCTTAGTATAGGTGGGGGACATCAGTCACTCAATATCAATTAGGCCATAGGAGGGCCAAATTTTGTACAAGTATTTTGAACAAGCACTGCAGTGAGCAAAATAGTCATAACATTTCAAGAAGACCTGAAGGCAGTAAATCCAATGCAAGTTCCAAATACTGCAACTCGAAATTGCATCTTGGACTATTTCATCTTGCTTTTTGTCATTTGCATTTTCTTTGTTTGTACCATCATTTTGTTAGATATGGTGTTGAGCACAATGAATAAAAATTACCTTTAAAAATAAAATAAATGGTCACCTAATTGTGTTTTGCTTGTATCAGCTGATCCAGCCGTGTCCCCCGCCCTCCTCCGGTGCTGCCTATCCCCCCACGGTGCTGTGTGGAGTAGCCCCCTCCTGCTCCTGTGTGGTGACCCCATCGCCCGGCCCTCTGTTACCCCTCCTCTCCTTCAGGAGCCACGGGGAGGGCGTCACTCTGGGTAAGGAGGACCACACCATACTGTCTCTATGACCACACCAACCACTAATGAAACACTCATCTATCCATCTGTTTTATCTGTCTTGACAGGGAACCACAGCCCTCACGGCCAGGCTGCCTCTCTCTGGACTGAAGACCTAACTCTGGCCCTGGAGGCTGCCAAGAGGTACAGGACACACAAATGCACCCATACTTACACACACACACACACACTATCTTGGTCTCTCAATATTAATCTCAAGTCACCATGGCTGAAAACATTTAAGTGTGGTGTGTCCTCTCTGCGTTAGATGTATAATTCCTATCACCCAGAAGCCACCTGACAAATAATGGACTATGAGATATAACACATACACACCTTATTAACCCTTCCTCGAACCTCTCTCCCCAGCCTGTCTGTGGGTGCAGTGTGGGTAAACTCCCACTCTGTGATGGACCCTTCCCTGCCTATCTCTGGCCACAAGGAGAGTGGCAACTGCATCGACGGAGGGAAGGAGGTATGGACAATAGCCATGTTCTGTCCCTGTCCAGAGGGAATTTTGTTGATAATGCTTGTAATTATCCAATCTTTTCTGATATTCACACATGCCTTCTAGAGTGTCGGGCTATAGGTTGCTTGTAGACAGTGTGCCTTTATGTCTGAGTGTCTCCTAAATAACTCTTTCCTTCTCTTTTCCAGGGTCTGTTCCAATTCCTCCGCCCTTCCTCCTCTCCTCCTCTAACCCGCTCCTCTCCAGCCTCTGTTGATTACCCCAAGTTCGGAACGGCGGCATCATCGGCCATCATTCCAGAGGGATCTAATTCATCCAGGTGTGTGTGTCTTCCTTGACTTCTTTTAAAGTTGCTTTTGTACTTATTCAGTCACTTGTAATGTTCTTAATTCCCTCTTTCCCTCCCTCCTGTTTCTCTCTCCTTCAGTACCCCTCGTTCCTATCTGCAGTATGTGGGCGGGAAGCTGTGTAAGTCTGAGTCTGGCAGCAGTGTGTGTGTCCTGGCACCAGGGGGAACTGTCCTCGCCTACTGTCCTGACGGGGGGAGGAAAGACGTTCGCAATGCCGTGGAGGCGGCCATTAAGGTCCAACCTGGGTAAGCTCTGCTCTAGGCTGGATTTTTAATCGACGAAACGTCACCGACACAGTGTCATCAGGGCCATATGGTACTGTGGCAGTATGGAGGTGTGTTTGACCCCTGTATACTGACAAATCGGGGACATATTGGGGTCTCTGATTCAGAGGGGTTGGGTTAAATGAGGAAGACATATTTCGGGTGAATGCGTTCAGTTGTGCAACTCACTTAGGTGTCCCCCTTTTCCCTTTAACTCTGGCAAGCACCACATTCTCTTTGCAGAGCCCTCTGCGGTGTGGTGAAGGCGGTTACAGAGTACGTTTAGTGGAGCATTAATCTTACTCTGGGCTCTATACAGTATGGACTATCACATATATATGCCTTCTCTCATCTCTCCTTTGAAATGACTGGCATGAAAGGAGTTTGAAAAGAAAATGCATTTGAGTCTGTGTGTGATTTACACTGAGTATACCAAACATTAGGAACACCTTCCTAATATTGAGTTGCATCCCCTATTACCCTCAGAATACCCTCAATTTGTCATGGCATGGACTCTACAAGGTGTCAAGTGTTCCACAGGGATGCTGGCCCATGTTGACTCCACTTCCCACAGTTGTGTCAAGTTGGCTGGATGTCTTTTGGGTAGTGGGCCATTCTTGACACACACGGGGAAACTGTTGAGCGTGAAAAACCCTGCAGCGTTGCAGTTCTTGACACAAACCGGTGCGCCTGGCACCTACTACCATACCCTGTTCAAAGGCACTTATATATTTTTTGTCTTGCCCATTCACCCTCTGAATGGCACACATACACAATCCATGTCTCAATTGTCTCAAGACTTAAAAATCCTTCTTTAACCCGTCTGCTCCTTCATCTACACTGATTGAAGTGGATTTAACAAGTGACATCAATAAAGGATCATATCTTTCAGCTGGATTTACCTGGTCAGTCTGTGTCATGGAAAGAGCAGGTGTTAATAATGTTGTGTGTGCTGTGTATATTTTATCTCGCTCTCCTGACAGTTGGATGAAGAAGAGCCCTGTGGCCAGAGCTCAGTGCCTCTTCTCTCTGGCTGAGACCTTGGAGCTGATGAGACGGGACATGGCCGCGTCACTCCACTCCCAGACAGGCCTCTCATTGGAGAAGGCGGACATGGAGGTGGAGCTGAGCATCGCTCAGCTCTGTGATTGGGCTGCCCGCTGTGATAAAGAAAGGGGCGGAGTTCCGGTGAGACTTTATGTATTCTGTCCTAATAGTAGCTACTTCTGTATAATACTAGTGGCTGTTTGTGTTCAACACTTACTCACGCACCCCCAACGCTCTGGCTGGCACACAGGCCACCAACAAAGCCTCTCCACTTCAGGAGGTCATACTGTAGATAGTGTCTCTTCTCTAACCTCCTTTTTTCTAGTCCGTCCCACAGTCCGGTTCGGCTCTGTCCATCCCCGAAGCTCTAGGAGTGGTGGGTGTGGTTCTCCCTGACTCCTCCCCCCTCCTCTCTATGGTCTCCCTGCTGGCAGCTGCTGTTGCCATGGGCAATGCTGTCGTCATGGTGCCCAGTCCAAAGTACCCCCTGCCTGCTCTAGAGTTCATCCAGGTGAGTTCTGTCCTGCCCCCTGACATTTTGATTCAACTGTGTACTTGTGTGCACACGCTTGCTTGTGTATGTTGTTGCGTGTGTGTGCATGTATTTTCGGCCAAACACACCTGTTCCCTGTCTCTCTAGGTTCTCCAGTCCTCAGATCTTCCAGGAGGCGTGGTCAGCATTATAACTGGTGGCAGAGATCAGCTGACCCAGGCTCTAGCCAATCACAGTGTCATCAAGGCCATATGGTACTGGGGGAGTATGGAGGTGTGTTTGACCCCTGTATACTCACACAACAACAAATAGCACTTAATTGCATTCCAGTAGAGTATATAAATGAGCTGTGTAATCTCTCTCACACACACACACACACACACACACACAGGGTTGCCAGTTCCTACAGCACACGTGTGCCAGCCCTCTGAAGAGCCTGTGGCTTCACTGCCAGGAGGAGGATGGAGGGAGAGACTGGGCCCAGCCTCATGCCTCACTCCAGGAAGAGATGTGGAGACAGGCCGTCCAGTGGAAGAGTGTCTGGATACCCACTGCTTAGAGAGAGAGAGAGAGAGGGGGGGGGGGAAGAGGGAGGGAAAGAGACAAATAGGTGAGAGAGAAAGAGGCCGGGGGAGACAGATGGGAGACAGTAGAGTGAGAGATTTAACTATATTAAAACAAGAACATTTTATTTGAAGTGAAGGGGGCAGGGGGTTGTAAGGGTCATTCTTAGTCGCATTCTGGGAACGATTTTATGTAACGCACTTGACTATGAAACCTTCTAGGATGTTCCAGTGGTTTCCTCCCATCAGAGGACTGTATGCCGACGACTCGGTGGTAAATAACACCAGGTACATAGAAGTCAGTTATAACATCTCTCTACTTCCAGCGCTCCTATGCCCGATCTGATGCCTTAATAGCACTGGCGGTGATGCATTCTCTACAGGAAGCCAGCTTTAGTCAGCCAACAATGCCTTCATAATTTTGCCTTACTGTATGTTATCAATAAGGGGCTTAGATTGAGGAAGAAAAAAAAAGTTGACTTCTATCCCCCATGAGAAGTTAGTAGAACTGTACCAATTTTTAGACTATTAGTACCGTATTATGTTAAACTGTAGTAGTGTTCCAAACACAAAAGTAGACATTCCTTTTGTGGGGATCTTCAATCGTGCCAGATATGCTGAAACAGTAGGCCTAGCCTGAGCAGTCTTCACGTTTTAGTCTTAATGTCCAGTTAGACATTTGGAAATATATATGATAAAAACATTCTAAATAATGTAGTTCTGATGTTCAAAAGCCATAATAAAAAGATAATCACCTCATGAAATATCTTGTGCTCTCTTTTTAAGGAGTAGGCCATCTTAGTCCATGAGGGCTGGTCATGAGATTGCTTTTTCAGGAAGTGATTGTATGACTGGCGTGTGTGTAAGGTCATGAAGATGTTTTTTTTTTACCTCAATTGTATACCATGATGAATTGAACTGTTTATAAATTCGTTCCCCACTGTAAAGCGGCAGGCAGCTGGTTTTCTGTGGCTTTACATTACACAGTGCTACTCTATTTTCTTTAGGTGTGTAAAAACGGTTGGTCGCTAAATCCGGCACGACCTAGGACCATGTAAAAACAGCTAGCTGGAGTTTGTCTGCGCCCTCAGCTGCTATGTATTTAATGCTGAGGCTACATACGGGCACTCTAGTCTGGTGGCATTGTCTCACATTTCATTATTGTGCTGATAGTGCATCCTTTACGGTTATAATTGTATTATACAAGGGCAGTGACTTTCCCACGTTGTGGCCATTTCCAGGTCCAGTGCTTTATCATAGCCTTATAGCCTTATGGCTAATGCTAGCTTCAGGCTCTACCTGAGCCTGCTTTATTATACTTAACAAAAATATAAATGCAGCATGCAACAATTTTAAAAGATTTTACTGAGTTGGTTTGGATAAGGAAATCAGTCAATCGAAATAAATTAAGCCCTAATCTATGGATTTCACATGACTTGGCAGGGGTGCAGCCTGGGAGGGCATAGGCCCACCCACTGGGGAGCCAGGCTCAGCCAATCAGAAATATTTTTTCCCCACACGGGCTTTATTACATACCCAAATACTCAGCACACCCCTCTATAGTTGCCTTGTACACTGAGTATACCAAACATTAGGAACACCTTCCTACTATTGAGTCGCATCCCCTATTGCTCTCAGATCAGCCTGAATTCGTTGAGGCATGGACTCTAAAAGGTATCGAAAGCATTCCATAGGGGTGCTGGCCCATGTTAACTCCAATGCTTCCCACGGTTGTGTCCAGTTGGCTGGATGTCCTTTGGGTGCTGCACCATTCTTAATGCACACGGGAAACTGTTGAGCGTGAAAAACCCTGCAGCATTGCAGTTCTTGACACACTCAAACCGGTGCACCTGGCACCTACTACCATACCCTGTTCAAAGGCACTTTAATCTGTCTTGCCCATTCACCCTCTGAATGGCACATACACCACCCGTGTCTCAAATGTGTCAAGGCTTAAAAATCCTTCTTTAACCTGTCACCTCCCTTTCATCTACACTGATTCAAGTGGCTCTAACAAGTGACATCAATAATGGATCATAGCATTCACCTGGTCAGTCTGTCATGGAAAGAGCAGGTGTTCCTGATGTTTTGTACACTGTGTATAGTCTTGTGTTTGTGTACGATTTGCATGTATCTCTTTCCTCCTAGAAGCCACACACCCATCTGAATATGTACCAAGTGAACAGGGGTGCATTAAGACCCACGCAGTATACGAAACAATAACAACACCTGCTCTTTCCATGACCGACTGACCAGGTGAATCCAGGTGAAAGCTATGATCCCTTATTGATGTCACTCGTTAAATCCACTTCAAATCAGTGTAGATCAGGCTTCCCCATCCCTGTTCCTGGAGAGCTACTCCTGTAGGTTTTCACACCAGGAACAGGAATGGAGACCTCTGGTGTAGATGAAGGGGATGAGACCATTCAGAGGGTGAATGGGCAAGGGGTATGGTAGTAGATGCCAGGCGCACCTGTCTGTGTCAAGAATTGCAACTCTTGAGTTTCACGCTCAACAGTTTCCCATGTGTTTCAAGAATGGTCCACCACCAAAAGGACAACAGCGGGAGGCATTGAAGTCAACATGGGCCAGCATCCCTGTGGAACGCTTTTGACAACTTGTGGAGTCCATGCCCCGGTGAATTGAGGCTGTTCTGAGAGCAAGGGGGTTGCAACGCAATATTAGGAAGGTGTTCCTAATATTTGGTACACTCGGTGTATGTGTGTCTTTGATTAGAAATTATTTCCCTACTGTAAAGCGCCACGCAGCTACTGGCCTTCTGTGGATTACACCACGCAATGCTACTCAGTTCCTCATTTGAATGTGGGCTCAATTCCTCATTTTGTGCTTAAACCCTGTGCTGCCAATTACGCTTTTGGTTGGTCCTGAGGCAGAAGTTTGTGATGGGGGGGGGGAAAAGTTGAACAAGGCTTATAAAAGAGAACAGATGCGCAATACGTCTTCACTCTTTTCCCTTTTGTGACGGTGATGTGGAAATATGGCCAACAATGTCCTCATCACCTAATTTTTATATAGTATTCTGTAACGAATATAATAATATTGTATAGTGGCCTATTCCTCTCGAGGCATGTAAAAACTGTTGGGTGCTACATCTGGTAAGACCATGTAAAAACGGCTTGCTGGAGCTCATCTGAACCGTTGGCTTCTGAGCCCTCATCCTCTATGTACTTAATGCTGAGGCTACGTACAGACACCCTAGTCTGATGGCCGTCTCATTTAATTTTTATGCTGATAGTGCATCATTTAACTGTCAGTATTGTACGCTACAAGGGCAGTGCCTTTCCCACATTGTGGTCATTTCCAGGCCTAATGCTTTATTATAGCATTAGCCATGTCAGGTATGCTATAAGGCTATCTTCAGCCTCTATCTGGACCTGCTTACTGTTCAGCCATCCGTGTTCATTGACATGTGATTCAGGCACTGCAATCATGCATGTTTAGCTTTTGGGCTCTTCAATCAGATTAGCTTTAGCTGACATTCGCATAGCGGTTGTTTTGGCGGCGTCAGAGGTGGAATTGCGTTGGTGGAACTGGCATTATAACTAAAGTGGACATTGCCATTGACCACACGGAGTCGCATTAACAGAAATCCCATGCAGCCTTGTTCGCCACAATGAAACCCGGGGAGGAGACTGTGGATCAGTTTTCGTCCGTTAGTATGTTAGGTCACGCGATATTAGACCGCACTGGCCAATTTTGACGAAACTTGTGTGAATGATGCGTCTTGCAATAGTCTGACATTTACAAAATTACACAGATTGGCCACATGTTGGCGCTATAACAAGAGATTGAAAATGTCAAAGGTCATGTCCATCACCTCATTTGACCTAAAGTCATGAAATTTGGTACACACATCAATCTCCTCAAAAGGAACAAATTTGCCTCGGTGACCCATAAGGTCCACCCTGATGGATTGTCTGCCATTTTGAATTTGATAAACACTTAAAATGCTACTCTTCTGGCACCGAAGGACCGATCTGCACAAAACTTGGACAAAGGTCTCTTAACGCAATATTTCCAAATACCTAAAACAACATAGATGCTACTGGCCAATAAACATTCACGAGGGCGTGGTCTGGCACATAAATCATTCAAGGATATTCATATTATAACAACATTTGGTGCACATTGTCATGACTGGCCTGTGAGGATCATCTCTACAGAGATATCTCCCCATCCCGCAGAGGAGGAGAGGTATGGAGGTTGGAGGGGTTTTATGACCTCACGCCCATTGTAAACTAAGGCAGCAGACCAACTCCTTTCTGGTCTCTAATGCAAGAGATCGGAATGTCCTTGTGCCTTAGGGAGAATCTACTGCCCAAAACTACAGAACATCAAATAAATGGACTTTGGGACAATATATTTCATCATCCGAATGGGTGGGAATAATGATGGATGGCATATGAAAATTAATGTCTATTTTATGGTGTTAATAAAAGTTAGAGGACGTTATAATGAAAACATTGTAACTTGAAGATTTCATAATGTGTATACGTTTACATCCTTCACATTGTGTAGAAAATATCCAGATAAAAGAGTGTTTTTGTGACGATGAGGCTGTGATTTTAGTTGTCTAACGAGATCATAGTAAATTGTCATACCTTGCCTCGTAACTAGCTACGCCCCAGGGAACCCAGAGAGTGTGTCATAAATATGGAAACGCCTCCTTTCTACCCTAGGGTATAAAACAGAGTGAAGAATTTACATTTCAGACTAAAACGGACCACAGCTGCAGCGTGATCTAAGATAGTCGCGACCCCAAATGCAACACGAGGTTGAAGACAAAGAAAACCTCTGAACAATCAAGGCTATGGTGGAGTAGCTATTCCAAGTACTGTATCTAGGAAGGTGAATTTAAGCAGGACAGTCCGGCTATTCTCTTCAAATCATCGGTTGTCTACACGGCTTCCATCCCCACACCGGGATAATCGACACGGCTGATTAGCCGTCCTCAGAAGATCCCATCTCACAGAACGAGTGCAAGGAAACAGACAACTAAGAGAAAGGACATTGTGACATCTTGTGGACAATCAGAGACTTACACCTGATAACAAAAGAGACCGCCATCCAAAGAACAGGCATCTGTCGAACCTCTCCCACTAAGTAGAACTCGGCCCACCAAAGCCTGGGCCCAACCGTGATGCCCAACGGAGACCTTCAATATATGCAGTTCGGGGCAAGGAATTAGGGCTAAACTAAGCATAGTTTACAACACTTGGATATATTTGCTTTACTCTCTTTCTCATCTCCATCTTGTGTAATACGCCTCATATTGTGTTGGTCCGCTAGGGTCCTGTTGTCATTGTATTAAGTTCTAATCAATAGCCTAGACTGTGTGTGTAACTTATGTTATCTTTTAGTGTGTTAGTAAATAAATAAATCAACTCAATTTGTGTGGTACGGAATGATTAGTGAAACCTGGGTTTGTGCAGATTTAACGGATTATGCAACGTTCAGAATGAGACTGATATGAGGAAATGATTGACTGCTATGATAGAGATTCTGATCTATTCTTGAGTTCATTTGGGAAACGGTAACTCATTAAACCAACTTTTCCTGTGGTGCCCCAGGTTACTAATGAGTTAATTGTTACATGATTAATTTAGTCACAATAATTAACCATAGTTAAGTCGATAAATAGCATGTCATCACATTAATGATAGCAACGTCACGACAACATGTTGCACACATTCAAAGACTCAATATATGCAAGAACTCATATCGACCGCATGGTTGCGCTATAATGGACACTTTTTTTGTACCTCATCTGTTTGACCCAGAGTGATGAAATTTGGCACACATGCTCAGGGATCACGATCTCTCAGATACCACTGGCCTGATTTTGACTGAACTTGGTTTTGCGCCCCCTCGGGCCCGTGCGGTGGAAGAGATCTTCATGGGCTATACTCAGCCTTGTCTCAGGGTAGTAAGTTCGTGGTCTGTTGATATCCCTCTAGTGGTGTGGGGGCTGTGCTTTTGCAAAGTGGGTAGGGTTATATCCTGCCTGGTTGGTCATGTCCAGGGTTATCATCGGACGGGGCCACAGTGTCCCCTAACCCCTCCTGTGTCAGCCTCCAGTATCTATGCTGCAATAGTCTATGTGCCAGGGGGCTAGGGTCAGTCTGTTATATCTGGTGTAATTCTCCTGTCTTATGTTGTCCTGTGTGAATTGTTGTCTTAAGTATGATCCCTCTAATTCTCTCTCTCCCCCCTCCCCTTCCGGAGGACCTGAGCCCTAGGACCATGCCTCTGGACTACCTGACTACTCCTGGCTGTCCCCAGTTCACCTGGTCATGCTGCTTCTCCAGTTTCAACTGTTCTGCCTGCGGCTATGGAACCCTGACCTGTTCACCGGATGTGCTACCTTGTCCCGGACCTGCTGTTTTCGACTCTCTACCGCACCTGCTGTCTCGACCTCAATGCTTGGCTATGAAAAGTGAAATGAAATTTACTCCTGAGCTACTGACCTGTTGCACCCTCTACAACCATGCTGGTCATCATATACGTTTCAACATCTTGAAGAACAATCTGGCCATAATGGCAATATACTCTTATCTCCACCCGGCACAACCAGAAGAGGACTGGCCACCCCTCAGAGCCTGGTTCCTCTCAAGGTTTCTTCCTAGGTTCCTGCCTTCCTAGGGAGTTTTCCCCAGCCACTATGCTTCTACATCTGCATTGCTTGCCATTTGGGGTTTTAGGCTGGGTTTCTGTATACCACTTTGTGACATCTGCTGATGAAAATAGGGCTTTATAAATAAAGACCCATAATTTATAAAATTGCACTGGTTGGCCCAAGGGGTGCCCAAGGGGTGCCCTGCATCGTTCATGGGGGATGATATGTTTACTGTTGCCCTGTTTCCAAGTTCAACACAAGACTCTTCCTTGTGGCTAGCTGAGGAATGCTCAACGCCATTCTCTTATAGAGGCAGAGTTAAGTATTGATAACTGGTCACGCAATTTGTTAGCAAGAACATTGAGTCACCACTCACCATCAATCGATACCTATAAAATGTAAATTCTGAAAATGCTTACCTGTACATCTGTGGGCCTTCTGCATGGTGCTGAAATTCACACTTAAAAACTAATATTGAGTACAACCATTGACTTTTTCCTCATTTGTTGTTCAGCTCAGCGCGAATGCGCTTGTGCCAACTGAATGTCTGCTTAAGTAGTACGTCAAGGCTGCTACCTCTCCAATTGAGCTACACAAATAAGAAAAAAGTTGGTTGTATTTTATAAAAGTTTTTGTTAAAAGTATAACTTTCAGCACCCGGCGGATGGACCACAGTCTTACAGGACAACCATAGGTACAGTTAAGCATTATTCGAAAATGATGTTTTTACAAATTTATATTGTGTGTCTATATTGTATATTGTAGTTGTATATTGTCTATGTCTATATCGTAGTTGCCTTGTTTGGAGGAATCTTCAAATAGTGCCAGATAGGTTAGGCCTTCTGTTTCAGCACGAGTAGTTGTCACTTTTGTCTTAGGTTTTTCATGTCCAATTAGACAATTGAAGTATACACTCACCGGCCAGTTTATTAGGTACCCGTTCCCGAAAATGGATCGCTCCTACGAACAGTGAGGCACGTGGCCGTGGCTAGTTATATAAAGCAGGCAGATAGTCGTCAAGGCATTCAGTTACTGTTCGGTTTAACGTTAGAATGGGCAAAACGAGTGACCTAAGTGACTTTGAATGTGGTATGATCATCGATGCCAGGTGCACTGGATCCAGTATCTCAAAAACGGCCACCCTTCTGGGCTTTTCTAGCACGACAGTGTCTAGGGTTTACAGAGAAAGGTGCGACAAACAACCAACCAACCAGTCAGTGGCAGTCCTGTGGGCAAAAACAGCTCAGCATGCACTGCGCCCGACACAGGAGTCACTAGTGCACGATGAGACAAGGATATCCCTGCCAGCCACACCCTCCCTAACCCGGACGACGCTGGGCCAATTGTGCGCCACCCCATGGGCCTCCCGGTCGCAGCTGGCTGCGACAGAGGCTGGGCTCGAACCCAGAATCTCTGGTGGCACAGCTAGCACTGCAATGCAGTGCAGTAGACCACTGCGCCACCCGGGAGGCCCAGAGATTGTAAACAAGCACAGCACAAACCTCAACTCAATCTAGTAAAGGTAGACAATGAGTCAGTCATTTTACCAAACAGATGCAACGTGGTACATCTCCCGTGTTAATTCTGTGGAAGACAGGACAAACAAATGATTCATTAAACGGAAGCTAGCTCCACAGAGGGATGAGCAATTGACTTATGACCCCAGCCATACATTTAAATGTCAACTTGACACAGGATCCAACAGTGAATGTCATAAGCTATGGGGACCTACAACGTGTCATGCAAGACGGCAATCCAGTTCCCCTGTCAAGCAAAGCCACACTCAAGCTATATGACGACACACTGATAAAGCCAACAGGAGAATGCAATGTCAAAGTAGACCACGATGGAAAAGTGCTTACTCTCAAGTTTAAGGTCATGGAGACATCACAGATTCCTCTGCTGTCAACTGACACGTGTGAACTGCTGTCAACCTACTACATGTGAACCACAGCCATGTGTTACATCACGTCAACACCCCAAGCACCACATCCGCTGAGGCACCGTGACAACTGAGGAGATCATCTCCAAGTATAACCTAGATAGAAGCGGACACAGCAGCCCGGCCCAGCAGCAGCTACTGAGATGAATATCTATTCCACTGATAGAAAAGATTACAAAGGCCATACATTCAATGGACAAAGCAGACATCATCACAAAAGTCACTGGACACCCATAAGCAGGTATAGATGGCTCAGAATGGCATTTTGAATCAAGCCGCCAGCTTGTCGTGGAAATTACCACTAGGGACAGCTGACGTCCATCTTAAATAAATGATTATTTATTATCAGCCAGCTGGAGAGGTTCCAACAAACTTAATGCAACATAGTACATGTTGGTTGGGAGCTACGCCTGGGCAATCCTGTTAGTTCTCTTATGTGCTGCTTACACAGACAAGATATATTTGCATGATTATGCTTATTCATTATTCATAAATTATTTATCATTAACGTTTGGTTCATGCATGTGACCGACCAATACCTCACAAGATTTCTTCTCTCCAAGCTGAGACCTTGAAACTGAGACACCCCTTTCGGTTCTCAAAACAATGTTCTGGGGTACTGCCAAATTGCTTGTACTGATAGTGAGGATTTCTCCCAGGCACGATCAATCAGTCACTTGCATGAACCCAGTTGAATTGGTTATTGGAAAAGCACAAACATAAAAAGTTGAAGAATACCAGCGCAGACAGTGTGAAACACTACAGGGACTAAAAGAGAGGGATCGCAGATGACGTTCTACTCTATGGATGTGGCGACACAAGCAAATAAGCAATGGTAGATCATGACAGAAACCTCACAGCTCTCCTGCAGAGAGTCAGAGAGGTCAACCTGAAGCTGAACAAAAATAAATTCAGGTTAAAGCTAACTAGCATGATGTAAATGGGTCATCTTCCCACCACAGAGGGCCTTCGCCTTGACCCAGAGAAGACAACAGCTGTTCCGAGCACGCAGACATCAATCGACGTCAACTCAATCCAGCGGCTGTTGGGGTTTGCGAATTATCTTGACAAATTCATGCCCCACCTGTAACATGGTGCGTACTGGCGGCAGAGAAGTCAGGCGCAGGAGAGCGAAAACTGATTTACAACGGTGTCGTTTAATAAACATAAAAAAACACCGTAAACAGAATAATCAATGAATGGGTCAAACAAAACCCGGTATCCACCAGCATAACGTGCACAAGCACTACAAGAAACAATTCCGGACAAGGACATGGGGGGAAACAGAGGGTTAAATACACAACATGTAATTGATGGAATTGGAACCAGGTGTGAGGAAGACAAGACAAAACCAATGGAAAATGAAAGGTGGATCGGCGATGGCTAGAAGGCCGGTGGCGTCGACCGCCGAACGCCGCCTGAACAAGGAGAGGGACCGACTTCGGCAGAAGTTGTGACACCACCTATTTGATGTGTGCTAGACGACTGACTGACAAGGACATTGAATGGACATGGCTATCACAGCATGACGCAGCAGTTGAGACTATAAAACAGCTGGTCACACAGCACCCAGTCCTCAAATACTATGACCTGAATGATGAAGTCACTCTACAGTGTGACTCCAGTGGGATAGGCCTCAACAGATATCTTTCAAATGTTAAAAACACCATGTTATCAAGTAAAAAAATTGCCAACGCACCTTTGGACTTACGTTATGTATCTAAATGATTGAGAAGATGGGTAATTTCCTCTGAATATGACCTTAAACTGGAGATGGATGTTCTAACATAGGCGTTTAGGCTACAATTTATGTAATATCAATATGAAACCGCTACCCAGCAGATGAAAGTGTTACATTTGGTAGAGATGCTCTTTTGGGATGTATTAATTGATATTAGGAGTGCCCAAAAATTGGGGCATGGCACCCCAATTTTTTGTAACATAATCCAATATGGCCGCCAATACTGAATCAGATTTTGGAAAGGTGATATTACTGATATTAATTTTGGTTGCCATATATATTACAAATCTTGTGTATTTGTGAGTAGTGGACCAGTCTTTAACAATATGCCAATATATTTCATAAGCAACCTACCTAAAGTGGTAGAATTGGGCTGAAAACATAAGAAATCTACATGTAAACCACTGGAATTTGGTTGAACTACTACATGAATCACCTAAGCAAATGTCTTATAAAATATCAAAAAATATGTAATAAAGCTTACCAAACAAAATGCCAAAACATCATAGGAGTTACATTAAGTAGCTAATTTATTGAGAACGTTGTTCATTTACTGAATATGACTTTAAACCGAAGATGGTCGTTCTAACCTAGGCTTTATAACATAACACTATACTACAACTTCTCCAGTTCTGGAACATTGTTCTTGAGACCATTAGTACCTTAACACCCTGGGCATGTAAATGCTTAACCTGTCAACCGAACAATCTGATGTTCTAGGCCTGATCACTGTAGATTCCTACCCACCTGTGCCCTCTTCTTTTAATGCCAAAATCATTGACCGAGCTGCCATTTTCCATTCCTTGCCTACCCACCAAGTTTCCAGCTGAAAAACAGCTATAGAATCGATAGTGTGGGACACATACTAAGAAGATAGTCTAAAAGACACAACGAGAGAGATGGGGAGACAACCAAGCTTCCATGTAAATTCTCTGACTTTCCCAGAAATCCTACTAACAAACAGGAGGTTTTCATGTTGACATAGGCGTGTGCCTATGATTTGGAAGATGGAAGATAAATCCTTGTTACAACTGATTAGCCTGTGATGTCAAGGGTCTTTGAGATGTGAACATGAAGAGGCAGACACAAGAGTACAGTATGCCTTCACCTTAAACATACCCTTCAAAAGGGTTCACAGAGCCTTATCAACAGTGGATACAGACGTCACTGTCCTCCTTTCTGGGATGTTCTTCCACTTTACCAAAGATTATCCATATATAAAGCTGTGGTTTGCTTTTGGAATGGGTAAAAACTACCAAGAGATTTGCATCTTCACCATCTGTTAAAAGCTTGGAATGTGCACAAGTTTGGCTTTGCAAGGCTTCCACAGGTTGGGATTGTGGTGGATGAATCAGAATTAGTTGGGTAACATAGATGATTAAGATGCTTTATTTGTATAATATGCTTATGTGAGATACTTGTCATTAGAAAGTGTCCTTTGGACACTGGTATGTTTCAGTTTCATGTTTCCCTTAGCTGGGGCTCAGTCACTTGGGGCCCAGAGAGGGGAGAGGTCATACTTGTCTTCATGGGAATGTGTCTTTACCTATTCTTAAACCATGTGAAGGGACGGCGTGATTAATGGGGAACCAATTATTTGTCTCCACAATGTCTGTGCGCAGGTCACTCCCCTCAGTGAGCTGTCCAGGAGTGGGAACAAGAGGTGTTTTACTGAGGATGGGCCGCTATGAGATAGCACTGACAAAGGAGATTTATGGTGTATTTTGATAAGAATGCCTAAAAAGCATTCCAGAGGAAATGAGCTAATAGTTCTGTTCAATACCGTATCAGGGAGAGACGGTTCTAGGGGGACCAGATACTGGGCTATACAATGAACCCTGTTGACATAGCAGTTACTGCCTGCTGTGTTTTATGGATATATGTCATACAAAACTTGAACCTTTGTGAACTGTTACTAAGATCTGTGGTTTGTCAATGTACGTTGAAGGGTGTGTATCTTTGCTATAAAATATCTCTGTAGCCATTGTGTAATCACCTTCCTGGTTCATTCGAGAGAGTGCATTATTGAAGGTCAAAGAGGCTTTTGCAAAAGTATCTTAAGTATTAAAGATGTAGTTAACTCGGACTGGTGTGTTTAACTCTCCTCATTTGGTAATGCAGAAATTAGCCACCACAGGATACAACCTCAGTTTCATGGAAAGGGCAAAAAGACAGCTTGGATTGCATTGAAGTTATTTCCAGAGGTTACCGATGCCCTTGTTTCCATTGCAGCTGAACCATTTCAACTCCTTGATCTGGAATACTCCACTTTCACATTACTTGAGAGATACAGTACCTGTGTTCTCTATGACAAGACAGCCATCCCAGATTGTGTCAATAAGCTGAGGGAGGCTCTCTTCTCCAACAGGTCACTCTCAATGGAGAACATCTCCCCAACACAGGCTGTACTGCTGCAACATTCAAACCGAGCAGTTTCCCAAACAAGCATTTGGTCAACAAGTCTGAAAAACATCCAATCGGCACCTTCACCAGTGATTTGGAGGGGCTGAAACAGTTGAATCCTGGACATCTTTGTGGACACTCTTACCGAAGGCTGCCAAATCGTACAGAGAATTTACAGAGAAGGTGTAGCTGCAAAAGTGAGCCCCTCTGTTCTCGGAAGGGTCGACGCCACGATGCTGGATTATCATGCAACACATTATGCCATTGTGCTGACACGTGAAGTCTTTTTCGTCACTAATCAACACTTAAACCGGCAATTTGCAGCTGCTACATCCATTTTTGGATTTATAAATTAATTATATGGACCCATTGATTCTTGAAGAATATAACTTATAGTCTCAAAACGTTGTTAAAACAGTCATTTTAATATCATGGATGATCAGTCCTTCCATCTATCAAATCAAATTGTATTTGTCACATGCAACGAATACAACAGGTGTAGACCTTACTGTGAAAAGCCCTTAACCAACAATGTAATTCAAGAAATAGAGAAAATATTTACTAAATAAACTAAGGCAAAAAATTGAATAAAAAGTAAGACAATAAAATAACAATAATTAGGCTATGTACAGGGGTACTGGTACTGAGTCAATGTGCGGGGTACAGGTAAGTAAAGGTCATTTGTACATGTAGGTATGGGTAAAGTGACTATGCATAGATAATAAACAGCGAGTAGCAGAAGTGTAAAAACAAATTAAATTGTTCAGCAGTTTTATGGCTTGGGGGTAGAGGCTGTTAGGGAGCCTTTTGGACCAAGACTTGGTGCTCCGGTACCGTTTGCCGTGCGGTAGCAGAGAGAACAGTCTATGACTAGGGTGACTGGTCTTTGACAATTTTTAGGACCTTTCACTGACTAGTAAATATAATGACTAGTAAATAAAAATAGGTGTCTGCTAAATTACTAAAATGTACATGTAAAATGTAATGCATCGCAGTAGGAAAATAGGGCTTTTACACAATGTAGAAACCTAATATTTCACAAATGACATAATTTCAATGACCGGTATTCATAAAAATATTTTAGCCTTGATATTAAGCTAATGTCTTAACAGTGTTACATATTGGTTTCTAGGGCACACAACATGTGCTTCAAATGTAGCAATTCATATAGGGCCATTATAAGCTGTATATCAATAACATTTACAAAACAATTCTGGTACTCCTGAAATTTAATATGGTGCTCCTAACTTTTTTAAGTTGGGAGTACCAGTGCTACCAATGATTTTTTTAAATGTGGAGCCCTAATGGCAGCCCTTTAGAATTTGTGCAATAATTCGCTGCCTGGTTAAGTTTGAAATGCAAACCCCTTCTTGGATGTTTTCATATCATCTGAGGAATGTTTGTACCAAATTGAATGCTTTAATCCACGGACTAATAGGGGAATACAGGGCTAAATGTAACACGAGTCAATTGCAACAGGTAGGCCTACATTATTCAGTGTTTTCCTACATCCTTGGATGAGTGCAAGTGGACAGGTTGGGACATTCAACTCTTCAATAGCCAGGGTTGGGTAGGTTACTTTCTAAATGTAATCCGTTACAGTTACAAGTTACCTGTCCAAAATTATAATCAGCAATGTACCTTTTGGATAACCCAAACTCAGTAACGTAATCTGATTACATTCAGTTACTTTTAGATTACTTTCCCCATAAGAGGCATTAGAAGAAAACAAACATGTATGTCACCAATTGAACGACATCTATTGCAGGATAAAGCAATGTCAAAGTTTACATAGCTGGCCATATATGGATGTAAAATTGTACTTCATCAAGGCCAAGGGGGGCTACTTTGAACAGTCTGAAATATAAAATATATTTTGATTTGTTTAACACTTTTTTGGTTACTACATGATTCCATATATGTTATTTCATAGTTTTGATGTCTTCACTATTATTCTACAATGTAGAAAATAGTACAAATAAAGAAAATCCCTTGAATGAGTAGGTGTTCGAAAACCTTTGACAAGTAGTGTATACAGTTGAAGTCAGAAGTTTACATACACTAAGGTTGGAGTCATTAAAACTCATTTTTCAACCACTCCACAAATGCCTTGTTAACAAACTAGAGTTTTTCCAAGTTGGTTAGGACATCTACTTTGTGCATGACACAAGTCATTTTTCCAACAATTGTTTACAGACAGATTATTTCACTTATAATTCACTGTATCACAATTCCAGTGGGTCAGAAGTTTACATACACTAAGTTGACTGTGCCTTTAAACAGCTTGGAAAATTCCAGAAAATTATGTCATAGCTTTAGAAGGTTCTGATAGGCTAATTGGCATATTTTGAGTCAATTGGAGGTGTACCTGTGGATGTATTTCAAGGCCTACCTTCAAACTCAGTGCCTCTTTGCTTGACATCATGGGAAAATCAAAAGAAATCAGCCAAGACGTCAGAAAAAACATTGTAGACCTCCACAAGTCTGGTTCATCCTTGCGAGCAATTTTCAAATGCCTGAAGGTACCACGTTCATCTGTACAAACAATAGTATGCAAGTATGACCATCATGAGGCCACGGAGCCGTCATACCTCTCAGGAAGGAGACGCGTTCTGTCTCCTAGAGATTAATGTACTTTGGTGCGAAAAGTGCAAATCAATCCCAGAACAACGCAAAGGATCTTGTGAAGATGCTGGAGGAAACAGGTACAAAAGTATCTATATCCACAGTAAAACGAGTCCTATATCGACATAACCTGAAAGGCCGCTCAGTAAGGAAGAAGCCACTGCTCCAAAACCGCCATAAAGAAAGCCAGACTACGGTTTGCAACTGCACATGGGGACAAAGATCGTCGTTTTTGGAGAAATGTCCTCTGGTCTGATGAAACAAAAATAGAACTGTTTGGCCATATTGACCATCGTTATGTTTGGAGGAAAAAGGGTGAGGCTTGCAAACCGAAGAACACCATCCCAACCGAGAAGCACGGGGGTGGCAGCATCATGTTGTGTGGGTGCTTTGCTGTAGGAGGGGCTGGTGCACTTCACAAAATAGATGGCGTCATTAGGAATGAAATTTAAGTGGATATATTGAATAAACGTCTCAAGACATCAGCAGCAAGTTAAAGCTTGGTCGCAAATGGGTCTTCCAAATGGACAATGACCCCAAGCATACTTCCAAAGTTGTGGCAAAATGGCTTAAGGACAACAAAGTCAAGGTATTACAGTGGCCATCACAAAGCCCTGACCTCAAACCTATAGAAAATATGTGAGCAGAACTGAAAAAGTGTGTGCGAGCAAGGAGGCCAACAAACCTGACTCAGTTACACCAGCTCTGTCAGGAGGAATGGGACAAAATTCACCCAACTTATTGTGGGAAGCTTGTGGAAGGCTACCTGAAACGTTGACCCAAGTTAAACAATTTAATGGCAATGCTACCAAATACTAATTGAGTGTATGTAATCTTCTGACCCACTGGGAATGTGATGAAACAAATAAAAGCTCAAATAAATCATTCTCTCTACTATTATTCTGACATTTCACATTCTTAAAATAAAGTGGTGATCCTAACTGACCTAAGCCAGCGAATTTTTACTAGGATTAAATGTCAGGAATTGTGAAAAACTGAGTTTAAATGTATATGGATAAGGTGTATGTAAACTTCCGACTTCAACTGTAGGTATTTGTAGGATGACACTTTTTCAATGGATAAGCCACCAGATGTGACAATGCTAATGTTCTCTGGCAGAGTTCTAGCTCTGGTAAAGGTCATGAATGTAGTTTTTTGTACATTCAAGACCAGTTTGAGAGCATAAAGGGAGGCCTGCAGTGACTAAAAAGCAGTTTGGAGCTCTTCAACAGCCTTAACCAGAGAAGGAGATTTGAGATTCTTCAAATAGCCACCCTTTGCCTTGATGACAGCTTTGCACACTCTTGGCATTCCTTCAATCAGCTTCACTTGGAATGCTTTTCCAACAGTCTTTATTTAACTAGGCAAGTCAGTTAAGAACAAATTCTTATTTACAATGACAGCCTACCAAAAGGCAAAAGGCCTCCTGCGGGCAGGGACTAAAAACTAAAATAAATTAAATAAAAATAATGGACAAAACACACATCACGACAAGAGAGACAACACAACACCACATAAAGAGAGACCTAAGACGACAACATAGCATGGCAGCAACACAACATGACAACAACATGGTAGCCACACAACATGGCAGCAGCACAACATGCTAGCAGCACAAAACACAGTACAAACATTGTTGGGCACAGACAACAGCACAAATATGCTGAGCACTTGTTGGCTGCTTTTCCTTCACTCTGCGATCCGACTCATCCCAAACCATCTCAATTTGGTTGAGGTCGGGGGATTGTGGAGACCAGGTAATCTGATGCAGCACTCCATCACTCTCCTTCTTGGTCAAATAGCCCTTACACGGCCTGGAGGTGTGTTGGGTCATTGTCCTGTTGGAAAACAAATGATAGTCCCACTAAGTGCAAACCAGATGGGATGGCGTATCATGGTAGAATGCTGTGGTAGCCATGCTGATTAAGTGTGCCTTGAATTCTCAATAAATCACAGACAGTGTCACCAGCAAAGCATCCCCGCACCATAACCCCTCCTCCTCCATGCTTTACAGTGGGAAATACACGTGGAGATCATCCATTCACCTACTCTGCGTCTCACAAAGACACGGCGGTTGGAAACAAAAATCTCCAATTTGGACTCCAGACCAAAGGACAAATTCCCACTGGTCTAATGTCCATTGCTCGTGTTTCTTGGCCCGAGCAAGTCTCTTCTTATTATTGGTGTCCTTTAGTAGTGGTTTCTTTGCAGCAACTCGACCATGAAGGCCCGATTCACGCAGTCTCCTCTGAACAGTTGATGTTGAGATGTGTCTGTTACTTGAACTCTGTGAAGCATTTATTTGGGCTGCATTCTGAGGTGCAGTTAACTGTAATGAACTTATCCTCTGCAGCAGAGGTAGCCCTGGGTCTTCCTTTCCTGTTGCGGTCCTCATGAGAGCCAGTTTCATCATAGTGCTTTTTGCGACTGATGGTTGGCCTGGGTCCAACAGAGATAAACGATGAAAGAAGACATTCAAACACGTAAATACATGTATTATTTCTTACTCCAAACGGGCGGCGGGTGTATTATGATTACTGTGAGCATAGTTCCAAGTGTATAAGTGTTGTCTATTTTTCTCTCTCTCTACTCCTCCCTCTTTTGATAAACAAGCAGTCATGTTGGTGTTAGTCCACTAGGGACCTGTTTTCATCGTATTAAGTTTATCATCAATAACCTATACCATGTGTGTGTATCCTGTGTTATCATTTAGTTAGTTAGTAAATAAATAATTAAAATCAATTTGTGTTGTACGGAATGATCAGTAAGCTGGGGTTTGTGCATTTGCAAGGAGTATGTGAAGTTCAGAATTATGAAACTGATTTGAGGTAATGATTAATAAATGACTGTTAATTGATTAATTTATTTAATCAAGTAACAATTAAACCTAGTACGTTGATTCGATACATAACAGTCATCAGATTAATGTTAAGTCACGTCACGCCACTTTCCTGTGGTGGTCCTCACGAGAGCCAGGATCATCATAGAGCTTGATGGTTTTTGAAATGTTCAAGTTCTTTAAATTTTCTGCATTGACTGACCTTCATGTCTTAAAGTAATGATAGTGTCATTTCTCTTTGCTTATTTCAGCTGTTCTTGCTGTTATATGGACTTGGTATTTTACCAAATAGGTCTATCTTCTGTATACCACCCCTCCCATTGTCACAACACAGCTGGCTCAAATTAAATCAATTCGTTAAATGAACTTTTAACAAGGCACATCTGTTAATTGAAATGTATATTAGGTAACTACCTCATGAAGCTGGTTGAAAGAATGCCAAGAGTGTGCAAAGCTGTCATTTTTTTTATTTAACTAGGCAAGTCAGTTAACAACAAATTCTTATTTTCAATGACAGCCTAGCAACACTGGGTTAACTGCCTTGTTCAGGGCCAGAACAACAGATTTTTATCTTGTCAGCTCAGAGATTCAATCTTGCAACCTTTCAGATACTAGTTCAATGCTCTAACCACTAGGCTACCTGCCGTCATTAAGGCAAAGGGTGGCTACTTTGAGGAATCTCAAATACAAAATACATTTGATTTGTTTAACACTTTTCTGGTTACGACATGATTCCATTTGTGATATTTCATAGTTTTGAAGTAATACAGAAAAATATTGATTGACTATATTGGGCTCCCGAGTGGCACAGCAGTCTGAGGCACTGCATCTCAGTGATAGGGGTGTCACTACAGACCCTGGTTCGATCCCGAGCTGTATCACAACCGGCCGGCGCACAATTGGTCCAGCATCGTCTGGGTTAGGGGAGAGTTTGTCCGGGGTAGTCCGTCATTGTAAAATAAGATTTTTTACATTTTTTATTTAACTTTTATTTAACTAAGCAAGTCAGTTAAAAACAAATTCTTATTTACAATGACGGCCTACCACGGCCAAACCCTAACCCGGACGGAGCTAGGCCAATTGTGTGCCACACTGTGGGACTCCCAATCACGGCCGGTTGTGATACAGCCTGGAATCGAACCAGGGTTTGTAGTGACTTCTCTAGCACTGAGAGTTATGTAATGGTTAAGCATTTACTGTATTACTTACTGTTTGTAACTTTTTGCGGCTGGTCACATGATGGACCAGGTCGTGACAACTTAACACATGTTCCCTGGTTTGAACATTACAGAACAGATTTGCAGAAAAAAATGAAGAAAATACTTTGTAAAATGCTATTTTAATGCTCTGTTTGCCCTTCTGCTAAAACAAGGTCACTTAGAACAACCTGGATTCAGGGGTAGACGTAACATAGTAAATGTAAATCTGGGATACTTCAATTTGTATGGTATGTTTTGTATGGTATGTATTCATTTGTGGAAGTCCATCATCCATTTCGTATGATATGTCACAAACTGCAAATCGTACAATATGTTACGAATTGCAATTTGTACAATATGTTAGGAACTTGCAAACATATGATATGTTACGAATTCCAATTTGTTGTGGCTAACGTTAGGTCATGCTGTTGGCCTGAAGTAGGACTAAGTAGATGTAAATAGTGGAGTATGGTATTTATTATTATTGTTTGTGAGTGTAGTGTTAGATGGTAGGGTATTTGTTGTATTTTTTGTTGTTGAAGTAGTTGATTAAAAAAAATAAGCAAAGTATAAGGGAGTTATACTCCAGTGTAGTAGGTGGCGGTAATGCAACATTTATTGGATGCCAACCTGCCGTTAAATCTCATCGAAGAAGAGGGTCGATTTCACTGACGAGGTCCGTTCGGAACAATAAATAGAGGGAACAAGGCTCCTTCCAGTTCACAAGTCTGAGAAGACGCATGAAGAAGTTCTTGCTTCAACAGTGATTGAACGGAACTCCTCTGCCTTCGTCCCGTTATTATAGAACATTCCGGATTGATAACGTAACACTTACTTGAACTGTCTTAGTAAAATAATCTAACAATCTCTTTTTTTGTACCGTTAATTTTGATATAAAATGAAAATGGAGTCTCAGGTCCGCCAGAACTATCACCACGATTGCGAAGTTGCCATCAACCGGATGATCAACATGGAGATGTTTGCCTCCTTCACCTACACTTCAATGGTAAGAAGTCTACCAAGATGAACGTTTTGTTGATCTACCAGTTTATTATTATTCCTGGGTCTAAATATTTTTCTGTACACCTAGGCAATTAACAGTCTTGAGGTAGACCTATCATTCAAATAAAGCTGATAAATGTATCCTTGGACAGAGCCTATCTTCTTGGCAGGTTACCAAGTAGACTAATGAGTTTCCGGATCATATTGCTGTGCCAATCATGCACAGATCCCTCAATAATAGAATGAGTCATGTTTGACATGTTTCTAAACACTTGTCTGTTCACCCAGGCTTTCTATTTCTCCCGTGACGATGTGGCTCTGCCTGGCTTCGCGCATTTCTTCAAGGAGAACAGCGACGAGGAGCGGGAGCACGCCGACAAGCTACTCTCCTTCCAGAACAAGAGAGGTGGACGCATTTTACTCCAGGACATCACGGTGAGCGCCTGAGCGTCGAAAAATAAATTTACATTGTAGACTGCGCAACATAAAAGAGCATTAACTTCTTCGTAGAGGGTTCTCTGGTAGAAATGGTTGTTGTCTCAGTTGGGAAGGTTCTACCTGAAACCAAGTGGTTGATCTAGACTCTATGGCAAGAAGTCTAAAGAACCCTTTATAGTCAATCTAGAGCCTTTTCTTTAATGCTGTGAACATCAAGTTTTGGATGAGTAGTCATTCATGTTAATACAGTTAATTGTAAGGCACGCCCTATGTGGCTGCCCTAGTATTAGAGCAAGGTGGCCAGAGGAGATAATGTCCTGACTGCTTAGGCCTGAGCACACTGCCTCCATTCCTTCATAACCACTGAACTGAGAGCATGAGGGGTGTAACTCCATCCACTCTATCCAAACTCTCCCAATGTTAATATAATACATGCTCACTGGCCAGTTTCAAATCAGATTTTATTGGTCACGTGCACCGACTACAACAGGTGTAGACTTTACAGTGACATGTGTACTTATGAGCCCATTCCCAACAATGCAGAGTTAAAGGTAAATATTTGTTAATTTAAAAAGGAAATGGTAACACAAAGAATAACGAGGCTTTATACAAGTACTGAGACCATGTGCAGTGGTACAAGGTAGTTGAGAGAATACAGTAGGGTTAAGTGACTAGGCAATCAGGATATGTGACGTGTGTGTGGGGGGGGGGGAAGCCTAGTGAGTGTGAAATAAGTGGTTAAACACATCTACTCAGAACCCTGTGCCTCCAGAACAGCCTGATTTCTTTGGGACATTCTACAAGGTGTCAAACATTCCACAGGGATGTTGGGCCATGCTGACACGATGAAAGCAGACGGTTGCTGCACATTTTACGGCGACATAGTCATGCTGTGAACAGCCCGTTCCACCTCGTTCCAAAGATGCTCTATTGGTTTGAGGTCTTGGGACTGTGCAGTAAACTGAACTCGCTGTTCCAGGCTATGTTTTTCCACCCAATTGCCCGCAGGAGTCACTTGTTTTTAGCTGAAAGGCGTGTAACCCGGTGTGGTCGTCTGCTGCAATGGCCCATCCGTGAGAATGATCGACGAGTTGTGTTCTGAGCTGGGGTTCTGGGAACCTTTGTCGTTGCAAGCACCTTGCTCTATCAACTGAGCCACACCGACCCATGATATGTGCTTCATAAACTCTAGCATATGTGGTTGTTCATAGTCACTGTTAAAATGACTCCATCTTGATCTTTCTGCGTTGGTTCCAGTTTGTCAGATATACTGATTTAATTGACTTTTTTAATTATGTCTAAACATCTGCTAGTAGTCCCTAACCCTCCTGTGTTCACTCTGTCCTATGTAGAAGCCAGAACGTGATGAGTGGGGCAATGGGCTGGAGGCCATGCAGTGTGCTCTGCAGCTGGAGAAGAATGTGAACCAGGCCCTGCTGGACCTGCACAAGATTGCCTCTGACAAGGTTGACCCCCATGTAAGTTTTATATTGGAACTGCACATCACATGTATATATCACATAGAATACAGGTACTGTCCCAGGAGATGATCAGGTTGTTGTAGCTCTGATAACTAATGACACAGGATTGTGACCTGCCTCTTCACATGCACACAGTAGTCCACAGATGTACACTATACACACAATGCAGCTCATGCAGGAGTTACAGCTGCAAACACCTCATTATCTGCACTTATGCCATTACCACCAGGCTATTGTGTGTTACTGTATCTACAATAGTCTGTAGTTATTCTCTTGTCTGACCTGTGTTTTCCCTCTTTAGCTGTGTGACTTCCTGGAGACCCATTACCTGAATGAGCAGGTGGAGGCCATTAAGAAGCTGGGTGACCACATCACCAACCTCACCAAGATGGATGCTGTCAACAACAAGATGGCAGAGTACCTGTTTGACAAGCACACCCTGGGAGGCCAGAGCTAAACCACTTCCATCCCCAGGCTACGGCATCCAGCCACAGACCAGGACTCCTGGCTTCTCTGATAGATCCTACTGGCTTTGCATTTATAGGGAGGGGAGAGTGTTGAACTGGTGCAGTGCAACACAGCTGTAACATTGAGGTGTTTTTGTTGACAACACTATTGTATTTTGGATTCAAGGCATCTTGTAAAACAATTAAAATATCACTCAAGTTAATTTGTTTTCTAAGTGTTGACCTGTAGTAATGGATGTTGTAATAGTCTATTCAGGTTCTTTGCGCTGTCTTACTGAGCATCTCAATTTCCTAGTGATAAATACTGACAATTGTAGACCTACTAGTGACTGAGGGTCATAACAATAGAAGTTTAACATGAGGTTTATAAAGGACATTACCTGTCACCACAGAGGGCAGTAGTAAAATAAATGTTACAGACATATCAATTAAGGGCCCAACTGTCAACGCTTTACCCATAAGTGAAGTGGGTAACTAGTCAATGTGGACCTTCACTCAGCATCTCAGAAGGTCATTAGACGGCCTAGAGGTAAATCAAACTCTTGCTTCCTGCTCGGTAAATCCAAATGGCGCATTTCTCTAGTGATGTGAAGTTTGGCTCTTACTGACAAATTAAATCTTTACTCATTTTGTTTCAGTTGGTAATGCCCAATAGTTCCCCCTACAGCAAACTATGAACTGAATTCTCAAAATGATGATTCTACAAGTCTCTAGTTCACCATAAGGGGCTTATTGGAGCTGTCATATGGTTGCAAAGCTACTGGTAATTTACCAAAATTACTGAAGTCTTCTGTAGTTAACAGGGAATCTAACTTCGGTAATTTATTCTTTAACTGGGAATATTGCTATTTTTCATGTGTCCATATAGTGCATGGGATTCTAGTGGATAGACCAGATGGTTGAAAGGAGAAAATAACCTTGTGAAGTGTTTTTTTTTTTTTTTTTTTTTCAACAATTTTGCAACTCATCCATTTCTTTACACAACTGCCACCAACATTTACAACCATGAAATACTGACATGGTAAAATTATTGATTACTTTTTCAAAATTAAAGGTCATAGCATTCTCTAAGTTGGTTTACATTTAGGGTAATGTTTTGTGGCTTTGTCATTCTATTTTAAAGTATATTTTACATGTGATAAGGCCACATGGAGGGCCAGAGAGTTGTGATAATTTGAAGTACCCAAAAAGGCCACTAGATGGCACCTGACATTCGACATTTACCAACATTTCTTTATGGATCCCTGTTGCCTACTGTCAAGGCAGCAGTTACTCTTCATGGGGTCCAGCAAAATAAAGGCAGTTCAATACAATAGAAACATTACATTACAAAACAGATTTCACAACACATTAAGGGTTTGCCCTCAGGCCACTACTCTATTACCACATACCTACAACACAAAATCCATGTGTGTGTATCTATAGTGCATATGTTATCGTGTCTGTGCCTATGTGTCTCTTCTCAGTCCCCGCTGTCCCATAAGGTGTATTTTTATCTATTTTTTTAAATCTTATTTTACTGCTTGAATGAGTTGCTTGATTTGGAATAGTAGCCATGTCATGGCTCTATGTAGTACTGTGCACCTCCCATAGTCTGTTCTGGACTTGTGTACTGTGAAGAGGCATGGTGGCATGTCTTGTGGGGTATGCACTTGTGTCTGAGTTGTGTCCTAGTAGATTAAACTGACAGCTCGGTGCATTCAACATGTCAATACTTCTCACAAATACAAGTAGTGATGAAGTCAATCTCTCCTCTACTTTGAGCCATGTGAGGGGGGGGGGGGGGGGTTGCCAGTGCCCCTGTGACAACAATTTTGGACCCCCTTGTGACCCCCCCTAAATGTGCAGTATGAAATGATTTTTACATAACTAATTTTTGCTATCGTTCTTTTTTTACATCTGTTATTAGACAGTGGCAACGATGATGATTATGAACATGGTCTTTTGCCTGCTAATGCCTGCAATGCAGTGAAGAAAACGATATGACAACAATAACGTCTAATGTAACTGGCCCCTCTAACAGTACAACTGGCCCCAGTTGAAATGGTGTAGAACCGCCACTGGCAGTGATTACACCTGCTGTGGTAGCTGATGTGTATAATGTTGAGTCATCAGCGTACGTAGACACAGAAACACAGGCTTCACTCAGCGCCAGTGGCAAGTCATTAGTAAAGATAGAAAAAGTAAGGGGCCTAAACAGCTGCTCTGGGGAATGCCTGACTCTACCTAGATTATGTTGGAGAGGATTCCATTAAATAACACCCTCTGTGTTCTGTTAGACAGGTAACTCTAGATCCACAATATAGCAGGGGATGTAAAGCCATAGCACTTATACTTTCCAGCAGCAGATTATGATCAATAACGTCAAAAGCTGCAAAGAAGTGTTTAAAACATTTTAAAAAAAAGTTTCTGTATTAAATAATTTTATTTTTTTATCTTTTATTTAACTAGGCAAGTCGGTTAAGAACAACTTCTTATTTACAATGACGGCCTACCCTGGACGACACTGGGTCAATTGTGCGCCGACTTATGGGACTCCCAATCACAGTCGGATGTAATACAGCCTGGATTTGAACCAGGGAATGTAGTGACACCTCTTGCACTGAGATGCAGTGCCTTAGACCGCTGCACCACTCGGGAGCCAATTGGACCAGCATCGTCCGGGTTAGGGGAGGGTTTGGCCGGGGTAGGCCGTCATTGTAAAATAAGAATTTGTTCTTTTTTTATTTAACTTTTATTTAACTAGGCAAGTCAGTTAAGAACAAATTCTTATTTACAATGACGGCCTACCACGGCCAAACCATAACCCGGACGGCGCTAGGCCAATTGTGTGCCACCCTGTGGGACTCCCAATCATGGCCGGTTGTGATACAGCCTGGAATCGAACCAGGGTTTGTAGTGACTTCTCTAGCACTGAGATTTATGTAATGGTTAACCATTTACAGTATTACTTACTGTTTATAACTTTTTGCGGCTGGTCACATGATGGCCCAGGTCGTGACAACTTAACACATGTTCTCTGGGTTGAACATTACAGAAAAGATTTGCAGAAATAAATGAAGAAAATACTTTGTAAAATGCTATTTTAATGCTCTGTTTGCCCTTCTGCTAAAACAAGGTCACTTAGAACAACCTGGACTCAGGGGTAGACGTAACATAGTAAATGTAAATCTGGGATACTCCAATAAGTATGGTATGTTTTGTATGGTATGTATTCATTTGTGGAAGTCCATCATCCATTCGTATGATATGTTACGAACTGCAATTTGTTGTGGCTAACGTTAGGTCGGTGGCTAGGTGGCTAATGTTAGCTAGGCTAGGGGTTAGGGGTTAAAGTTAGGTCTAAGGTTAAGATTAGGATTTAGATTAAACGTTTAAGGTCAGGGGAAAGGTTAGCTAAAATGCTAAAGTTGTCAGTGATGAGTTTCAAACAAGCAAACTTATCCTTTAAGCATGACACATAATTTAGTCAAAAAGTGATGTCACTTTCCACCAAAAAAGAAAGAATTCCAAGTATGTCACAGCCCTTTTGTAGCACCATTTTAAGTTTGCAGACGACACAACAGTGGTAGGCCTGATCACCGACAACGACGAGACAGCCTATAGGGAGGAGGTCAGAGACCTGGCTGGGTGGTGCCAGAATAACAACCTATCCCTCAACGTAACCAAGACTAAAGAGATGATTGTGGACTACAGGAAAAGGAGCACCGAGCACACCCCCATTCTCATCGACGGGGCTGTAGTGGAGTAGGTTGAGAGCTTCAAGTTCCTTGGTGTCCACATCAACAACAAACTAGAATGGTCCAAACACACCAAGACAGTCGTGAAGAGGGCACGACAAAGCCTATTGTCCCTCAGGAAACGAAAAAGATTTGGCATGGGTCCTGAGATCCTCAAAAGGTTCTACAACTGCAACATCAAGAGCATTCTGACCGGTTGCATCACTGCCTGGTACGGCAATTGCTCAGCCTCCGACCGCAAGGCACTTCAGAGTGTAGTGCGTACAGCCCAGTACATCACTGGGGCAAGCTGCCTGCCATCCAGGACCTCTACACCAGGCGGTGTCAGAGGAAGGCCCTAAAAATTGTCAAAGACCCCAGCCACCCCAGTCATAGACTGTTCTCTCAACTACCACATGGCAAGCAGGTATCGGAGTGCCAAGTCTAAGACAAAAAGGCTTCTCAACAGTTTTTACCCCCAAGCCATAAGACTCCCGAACAGGTAACCAAATGGTTACCCAGACTATTTGCATTGTGTTCCCACCCAACCCCACTTTTACGCTGCTGCTACTCTGTTTATCATATATGCATAGTCACTTTAACTATACATTCATGTACATACTACCTCAATTGGCCCGACCAACCAGTGCTCCCGCACATTGGCTAACCGGGCTATCTGCATTGTGTCCCACCACCCGCCAACCCCTCTTTTTACGCTACTGCTACTCTCTGTTCATCATATATGCATAGTCACTTTAACCATACCTACATGTACATACTACCTCAATAAGCCTGACTAACCTGTGTCTGTATATAGCCTTGCTACTGTTATTTTCAAATGTCTTTTTACTGTTGTTTTATTTCTTTACTTACCAACACACACACACACACACACTCCTTTTTTTCGCACTATTGGTTAGAGCCTGTAAGTAAGCATTTCACTGTAAGGTGAAACCTGTTGTATTCGGCGCCGTGACAAATAAACTTTGATTTGATTTTAAGAATAAGTCTACTGTCACTCTGAACAGTCTGAAGAGGCTTTGACTCATTGTCTCCAAAACTTTGTTTGCACTATAAAGAGGTGTTTAGTCTAGAACAGTTGATCAAAGTAACAGAGAGCAGGGCACATACTTCAAGGATTATCTATGTTGAAGACCCTTACCCCCATTTGAAGCAGCTTTATCATTTTTCAACAAACAATTAACCTAGATAGTAGATATGACAAAGTGATTGATAGAGCCTGTTTTGGGTTACATATTAGGAAAAAGGTGGTTCTGTTCTTAAACAATTGGAGAAGAGGCACTACCTTACATACTAGGCCAGTACAGACCAGGGGCTGTATAAAGGTATCAAGCCTGTTGTCAGAATAGGATTAGATGTAATGTATAGGATTAGATGTAATGTATAGGATTAGATGTAATGTTATTCAATATGATCTAAAAGACAAAAACTGAAACTAAATCAGCACTGAGACGTTTGATACATACTGCCCCAGAAGACCTAGTTCTAATGAATACCAATGATGTTTCAACTACATGGATGTATTGAACAATAACACAGCACCCTGAAAGCACCCTGTCAACGGTTGTGGAAGATCAGGTCATGTGACCTGAAGTTGTTAGGAAGGTTACTTTATTACTGTAGTCTTTGATTTTCATTAGCTGTAAAAAGTTTTCCACTTCACAGTTTTAGCTTAATAACCTATGTATTGTTAGATGTATGTAGCTACTGATTCTGTGTAGTTATTTCTAGGCTAATGTAATCAACTTTGATATACCATTTGTCAACTACAATATGTCATTTGAAACCGAAAGGTCTATCATCAAATACCATTTCTACAAAAGCCAAAATGTCTGTCTCAAGCCTGCGTGAAGGGTTTGGTGGTGAGTTTCTGAACTGTTAGAGTTAGACCAAGAGTTTATAGTAATACAGAAAAATATTGGTATTTGAGATCTGATTGACTATATTGGGCACCCGAGTGGCACAGCTGTCTGAGGCACTGCATATCAGTGCTAGAGGCGTCACTACAGACCCTGGTTCGATCCCGGGCTGTATCACAACCGGCCGTGATCAGGAGTCCCATAGGGCGGCGCAATATTGAATCAGAGTCGTCCGGGTTAGGGGAGCACTGCGTGAAGCCTGAGGGGGTTGTGCTGATTGAACGGATTTGTGACAGCAGGTTAAATGGCGTCCCTTGACAAGGCAAGAGCAAGATGTATGTCAGAAGAAGTGCAGTATTATCAGAAGGAGAGTTACACTCAACGTGATCAAGACGAAGGAGATGATCGTGGACCGCAGGAAAAGGAGGACCGAGCACCCCACCATTCTCATCGACAGGGCTGTAGTGAATCAGTTTGAGAGCTTCAAGTTCCTTGGTGTCCACATCACCAACAAACTAACATGGTCCAAGCAGAGGGCACAACAAAACCTATTCCCCCTCAGGAGACTGAAAAGATTTTGCATGGGTCCTCAGGGTAGCCTAGTGGTTAGAGCATTGGAAGTTCAAATCCTTAAGCTGACAAGGTACAAATCTGTTGTTCTGCCCCTGAACAGGCAGTTAACCCACTGTTCCTAGGACGTCATTGAAAATAAGAATTTGTTCTTAACTGACTTGCCTAGTTAAATAAAATAAAAATCCTCAAAAGGTTTTACAGCAGAACCATCGAGAGCATCCTGACGGGTTGCATCACTGTCTGGTATGGCAACTGCTCGGCCTCCGACCGCAAGGCACTACAGCGTCTACGGCCCAGTACATCACCGGGTCCAAGCTTCCTGCCATCCAGGACCTCCATACCAGGCAGTGTACTGTTCTCTCTGCTCCCGCACAGCACGCGGTACCGGAGTGCCAAATCTAGGTCCAAAAGGCTTCTAAACAGCTTCTACCCCCAAGCCATAAGACTCCTGAACATCTAATCAAATGGCTACCCAGACCATTTGCATTGCATTGCATCTTCTACGCTGCTGCTACTCTCTGTTATTATCTATGCATAGTCACTTTAATATCTCTACCTACATGTACATACTACCTCCATTACCTCGACACCGGTGCCCCCGCACATTGACTCTGTGCCGGTACTCCCCTGTATATAGCCCCGCTATTGTTAATTACTGCTGCTCTTTAATTATTTGTTATTCTTATCTTATACTTTTTGGGGGGTATTTTCTTAAAACTGCATTGTTGGTTAAGGGCTCGTAAGTAAGCATTTCAATGTAAGGTCTCCACCTGTTGTATTCGGCGCATGTGACAAATAAAATTTGATTTGACTTGTAATACGGAAGAAGAATGGAGGGAAAAAGAGAGGCAGAGGAGGTCTAAGAGAGAGAGGGAGGAAGAGGGTGAGCTTGAGTCGGTTAAAAATGGCGGGAAAAAAAGAGATGGTTTGTTAAAGAAGACTGGTAGAAGGTGTAAACAGAGTGAGTTGAAGACAGGAGGAGAAATGGAAGTGAATGAGGGCGAAGTATCGGAGGTGGTAGGTGTGGTGAAGTTCCCGGAGCCTGAGGCTTGCACCGAGGTTCAGGACAAAGATGAGTCTGTGACAGTAGGAGGGAAGTTTTTGGAAAAAGTGGACTCTTGCCTTTTGGCTGATCCATTTGAGGTTTCAGGGTGGGTGAAAACAGAGTTGAGTGCTGTGGAATCGGTAACCAGAAGTGATCTTGTGATAATTGTTTGTGTTTCTGCTGGTCAGAGGTAGCAGGCACTCCGTGTTAAACGAATGGGGGCAAGAGATGTGAATTGTTCTGCTCTCAAGAAAAGGGCACCATTGAAAGGAGTGATTACTGGGGTAGCGGTAAATGTGAAAGTTGACCAACAGAAGGGGAAGATTCCCGGTGTTTGTGATGCTCGTCGTTTGGTGCGGCGCAGACACTATGGTGTGAGTGGAGAACAGAAGAGTCATTGTCTGTTCGTTTGAGTTTTGATGTTGAGTCTTTTCCCGACAAAGTGATGTTAGGATATATAAGTTATCCTGTACGAGATTTTGTGCAGACTACATTACGTTGTTACAGGTGTCAAGCTGATGGGCATGTGACAGCAGTATGTAGGAGGGAGGTTCCTAGGTGTGAGAAGTGTGCAGAAGGGCATGAGACAAAATAATGTGTAGCATTGGGAAAAGTAGTGATATGTGTTAATTGTAGGGGTGCCCATGGGGCTGTTGATCAGAAATGTCCCGTGCGAGAGAAGCAGGTTGAGGTTCCCAGGATTAGAGTAGCGCAGAAGTTGTCATATGCTGGGGCAGTGAAGAAGTAGAGGAAGATGGGTCAAGGGGGGAGGGATCATGAGATGAGGGGTGTGAGTAGTAGATCTGTACCAGTACAGAGGGATTAACCAACAAGTCATATATGTTTCAGTAAGATTGGATTTTTGGCATTTATAGTAATGGTTATCAACTGTACTGCAGGGATGGAACTAGAAAATAGAGGTGTGGTGGGAGCTGCAGAGAGGTATTTGGGTGTGCGAGACTTGACAGCAGAAGAGTTTTATCTCTTATCTCTTATTCTTATCTGTATTTTTTTAAACTGCACTGTCAGTTAGCGGCTCGTAACTAAGCGTTTCACTGTAAGGTCTACCTGTTGTATTTGGCGCATGTGAGTAATACAATTTGATTTGATTTATGTTGAGCTACAGGGTGTGTTAAGTGGTGGTGTCCCATCCTTTCATGCTGTTGGCCTGAAGTAGGACTAAACAGATGTAAATAGTGGAGTATGGTATTTATTATTCTTTTTTGTGAGTGTAGTTTTAGATGGTAGGGTATTTGTTGTATTTTTTTGTTGTTGTGGTTGTTGATTAAAAAAAAAAAAGCAAAGTATAAGGGAGTTATACTCCAGTCTAGTAGGTGGCGGTAATGCAACATTTATTGGATGCCAACCTGCCGTTAAAATCTCATCGAAGAAGAGGGTCGATTTCACTGACGAGGTTAACCATTTACAGTATTACTTACTGTTTATAACTTTGTGCGGCTGGTCACATGATTGACCCGGTCGTGACCGTAACAACAAGTTTAAAAAAAATAACAGACCGAGATGAAGAGGTCAAGGCGAGAGCATTTACTCTGCCCAAAATCTGTCCGCGTGAGATAAGGCCATTTATGTGTGGAGGTTAATAACAGAGTGTCAAATTACTTAAGGATTTAGATCGAATAGAAATTTCGTAATGGTTAAGCTTTTATAAAAGCTTTTACAAACGCCGACACATATATTATATGTTGATGCACGTTGCATTCCGGCAACTTTGAGAAAAACGACGTTTAGTTGTGCGTGTTGTTTACACGCGTACCTGCCCTCTCATTGGTTAGAATCTTGCCTGTCTTCAATCGTTGAACACATGTAATTCCATTGTTAGAGTTGTCACTCGTCTCTCTTGTTAATATAATAAATAATCATTGCTTTAGGTCATGAGGTGTATCAGTGGGCTCGTCGTCAAATGATCCGCCTAGTTCCTGTTGAAATTCTAAAGGTGATTGGCTACGCTCTGTGAGGGTGGAGTTCACTGACGCGTTCCGTTCGGAACAATAAATAGAGGGAACAAGGCTCCTTCCAGTTCACAAGTCTGAGAAGACGCATGAAGAAGTTCTTGCTTCAACAGTGATTGAACGGAACTCCTCTGCCTTCGTCCCGCATTATAGAACATTCCGGATTGATAACGTAACACTAACTTGAACTGTCTTTGTAAAATAATCTAATAATCTCTATTTTGTACCGTTAATTTTGATATAAAATGAAAATGGAGTCTCAGATCCGCCAGAACTATCACCACGATTGCGAAGCTGCCATCAACCGGATGATCAACATGGAGATGTTTGCCTCCTTCACCTACACTTCAATGGTAAGAAGTCTACCAAGATGACCGTTTTGTTGATCTATCTGTGTATTATTATTCCTGGGCCTAAATGCCATTTTTCACCTGACTTTTCTACAGACCTAGACAATTAAAGAACCAAGAAATTTAACTCCCTCTAGTTCATATTTGAGGTCTACTTTGTTATTAAGAGCTTTCAGGTAGATATAACAGTTCAAATGAAGCCGGGAATCTATCCTACCTTGGACAGAGCGCGTAACAACTCCTTGACGGGTTACTTGTCAGGTTACCAAGTAGACTACGGACTAGACTGATTCATGCCTTTGTCATCAAGTTTAGTTGCCACAACAAGAACAGAATGCTGTCATGTTCTTTCTTCTAAACACTGTTTTATGTTTATCCACCCAGGCTTTCTATTTCTCCCGTGACGATGTGGCTCTGCCTGGCTTCGCGCATTTCTTCAAGGAGAACAGCGACGAGGAGCGGGAGCACGCCGACAAGCTACTCTCCTTCCAGAACAAGAGAGGTGGACGCATTTTACTCCAGGACATCAAGGTGAGCCCCTGAGCATCTAAAACCCAGTTAGATTGTAGACTGATAGAAATGTCTTTACTCCATGGAGGAGTGTCTACAGCATTAAGTTGATCTAGAGAACCTGGAGTAGTCCTGAACATACTGCCTCTAACCACTGAACTGACAGTGTGAGGGCTGTAACTCTGTTCACTTTATCCTAACCTTAATGTCTGCTAGTAGTCCCTAACACTTCTGTGTTCACTCTGTCCTGTGTAGAAGCCAGAACGTGATGAGTGGGGCAATGGGCTGGAGGCCATGCAGTGTGCTCTGCAGCTGGAGAAGAATGTGAACCAGGCCCTGCTGGACCTGCACAAGATTGCCTCTGACAAGGTTGACCCCCATGTAAGTTATAGTGGATCTGCACATCACATGTCTATATCACATAGAATACAGGTACTGTCCCAGGAGATGATCAGGATGTTGTAGCTCTGATAACTAATGACACAGGATTGTGTGACCTGCTTCTTCACACGCACACAATAGTCCAGATGCACACAATGCATAAGGGGCGGCAGGTTGCTTAGCGGTTAGAGCGTTGAGCCAGTAACCAAAAGGTTGCTGGATCGAATCCTCTAGCTGACAAGGTAAAAATGTGTTTTGCCCCTGAACAAGGCAGTTAACCCACTGTTCCACGTTAGGTTGTCATTGTAAATAAGAATTTGTTCCTAACTTATTTGCCTAGTGAAAAAAGCTGCAAACACCTCATTATCTGCACTTATGCCATTACCACCAGGCTCTCGTGTGTTACTGTATCTACAATAGTCTGTAGTTATTCTCTTGTCTGACCTGTGTTTTCCCTCTTTAGCTGTGTGACTTCCTGGAGACCCATTACCTGAATGAGCAGGTGGAGGCCATTAAGAAGCTGGGTGACCACATCACCAACCTCACCAAGATGGATGCTGTCAAAAACAAGATGGCAGAGTACCTGTTTGACAAGCACACCCTGGGAGGCCAGAGCTAAACCACTTCCATCCCCAGGCTACGGCATCCAGCCTCAGACCAGGACTCCTGGCTTCTGTGATAGATCCTACTGGCTTTGCATTTATAGGGAGGGGAGAGTGTTAAACTGGTGCAGTGCAACACAGCTGTAACATTGAGGTGTTTTTGTTGACAACACTATTGTATTTTGGATTCAAGGCATCTTGTAAAACAATTAAAATATCACTCAAGTTAATTTGTTTTCTAAGTGTTGACCTGTAGTTATGGATGTTGTAATAGTCTATTCAGCTTCTTTGCGCCGTCTTACTGAGCATCTCAACTTCCTAGTGATAAATACTGACAATTGTAGACCTACTAGTGACTGAGCGTCATAACAGAAGTTTAACATGAGGTTTATAAAGGACATTACCTCTGACAATAGTGTCTTCCACCATATCTTGTAATAGTGCCATGTCAATTAAGGGCCCAACTGTCAACTCTAGGTCCATAGGAGTAAAATGGGTACCTACAGTTGATGTAGACCTTCACTCTGCACGTCACAAGTTTAGAAGATGGCCTACAGGTCAATCATACCCTTGTGTCTTGCTCGGTAAATCAGTTAGCCAGCTGTTATGGTGTCTTTATCTAGTGATGGGAAGTTCGGCTCTTACTGACTCAAACAATGTTTACTCATTTTGTTTATATCACTTGGTAATGCCTAATAGTTCACCTACAGCAAACTATGAACTGAAAATGGTAAATCTACAAGCCAGTCGTTCATAAGGGGCTTATTGGAGCTGTCATATGGTTGCAAAGCTACTTGTAATTTACCAAAATTAGTGAACTTTTATTTTGGTAATTAACAAGCAAGCTTAACTTATACTTTAACTGAAAATACTGCCACATTTTTTGTGTCCGCAAAGTACATGAGTTTCTGGTGGATAGACCATTTGGTTGAAGGGGAAAATGGCCTAATGAGGAAAGCGGCATCTTCCATAACTCAACTTTCTTCACACAACTGCCACCAACATTTACAACCAAGAAGTATGACATGGTAAAGTAATTGATTACATTTAAATAAAATATGTTTATGGTGTTCACTGAGTTGGTTTATATTTAGGGTAATGTTTTGCAGCTTTGTCATTCAATTACAAAATATATTTTACCTGTGGTAAGGCCACACAGAGGGCCAGAGATTTGTGATAACCTGACATTCACAAAAAGGCCACTAGATGGCATCTGATTAAATTGTATATTCCTTAATTGACCAACATTTGTATTTGTTATGGATCCCTATTGGCTGCTGTCAAGGCAGCAGTTACTCTTCATGGGGTCCAGCAAAATAAAGGCAGTTCTATACAATAAAACTAACATTACATTACTAAACAGATTTCACAACACATTAAGGGTTTTCTCTCAGGCCACTATTCTACTACCACATATCGACAACACAAAATCCATGTGTGTGTCTATGGTGCATATGTTATCGTGTCTGTGCCTATGTGTCTCTTCTCAGTCCCCGCTGTCCCATAAATTGCATTTTTATCTATTTTTTTAAATCTGATTTTACTGCTTGCATGAGTTACTTGATGTGGAATAGGAGCCATGTCATGGCTCTATGTAGTAATATGCACCTCCCATAATCTGTTCTGTACGTTTGGACTGTAAAAGAGACCTTGGGGTATGCACTGGTGTCTGAGTTGTGTGCTAGTAGTTTAAACTGACAGTTCGGTGCATTCAACATGTCAATACTTCTCACAAAAACAAGTAGTGATGAAGTCAATCTCTCTACTTTGAGACACGAGAGATTGACATGCATAATATTAATGTTAGCTCTCTGTGTACATTTAAGGGTGAGCCGTGCTGCCCAGTTCTGGGCCAATTGTAATTTTCTTAAGTCCTTTTTTGTGGCACCTGACCACACAATTGGACAGTAGTCCAGGTGTGACAAAACAAGGGCCTGTAGAACCTACCTTGTTGATAGCGTTGTTAAGAAGGCAGAGCAGTGCTTTATCATGGACAGACCTCTCCCCATCTTAGCTACTGTCGTATCAATATGTTTTGACCATGACAGAAGTTTAGTCTCAACTTGTTACATTTCCACATTATTCATTACAAGATTTAGTGAGGTTTAGGTTTAGTGTTTTAATTCATCAACATACATAGACACACAGGCTTCACTCAGCACCAGTGGCAAGTCATTAGTAAAGATCGAAAAAGTAAGGGCCCTAGACAGCTGCTCTGGGGAATGCCTGTCTCTACCTAGATTATGTTGGAGGCTTCCATTAAAGAACACCCTCTGTGTTCTGTTAGACAGGTAACTCTAGATCCTCAATATAGCAGGGGATTTAAAGCCATAACACTTACATTTTTTTCCAGCAGCAGATTATGATCAATAATGTCAAAAGCTGAAGTGAAGTGTTTTATTTTATGTTTCTGTATTTTTAGGCTTAGGTTGAAGAGAGGGCAAATAGGAGTTGCAATATTGTTCGTCCTCTATCAGCCTCAGTAATTTTCCATCCAAGTGGTCAGGCCCAGGTGGCTTGTCATTGATGATAGACCAAAATAACAATGCTTTTTAAAAATAATTCGGTCAGTTAAGCATGTATGTGTAAATTCAGAATTTGTTGTTGGCATATCATACCATAGTTTGCTAATCTTGCCAATGAAAAAATAATTAAAGTAGTTGGCAATGTCAGTGAGCCATCTGATTCAATGAATGATGGAGCCGAGTTTGCCTTTTTGCCCAACATTTCATTTAAGGTGTTCCAAAGCATTTTTACTATCATTCTTCATATAATTTATCTTTGTTTCCTAGTACAGTTTCTCCTTCTTTTTGTTCACTTTAGTCACGAGTTCTCAATTTACTGTACAGTACGTTTGCCTGTCAGCTGTGCAGCCAGGCTTATTTGCCATTCCTTTTGCCTCATCCTTCTCAACCCTACCATTTTCCAATTCCTCATCAATCCATGGGGATTTAACGATTTTTTTGGCAGTCATTTTCTTAATGGCTGCATGCTTATTAATAACTGGAATAAGTAATTTCATAAATGTGTCAAGTGCAGCATCTGGTGCTGCACAGGCATACTCCTACCTGGCTGGATGCCCACTCTAGCACGGCACTTGCGGGGGGCTGGGATGTAGCGCACCGGGCTATGAGCGCGCACTGGAAACACCGTGCACTCTACCGCATAACACGGTGCCTGACCAGTACCACGCCGCTTCCGGTAAGCACGGGGAGTTGGCTCAGGTCTAACGCCTGACTCCGCCAATCTCCCCGTGTGCCCCTTTGGGGCTGCCTCTTCACCTCCACCTGCTTCCCCGGCAGGCTGTTGCAATGGTCCAATAGCTGTTCCCAAGTTCAGTCTATTCTTGCCTCTAATACCTCCAGCGACCAGGATGCTATCACCTCCCGAGCACGGTGCTTGCTCCACTCCTGGTGCTGCTCCCTTCCACGCTGCTTCATCTGTTGGTGGTGGGAAGTTCTGTAATGTCCGTCGTTAGAGTGAGACCAAGGTGCAGCGTGGGTTGGGTTCATCTTTCTTTATTTTAAGCGTGAACCAGCAAAACAAGAAACAATACAACGAACAAAAAGCTATGCGTGCAAACACAAGCAACGCAAAGACAACTTCCCACACAGACAGGTGGAAAAAGGGCTACCTAAGTATGGCTCCCAATCAGCGACAACGAATTACAGCTGTCCCTGATTGAGAGCCATACCAGGCCAAAACACAGAAATACAAAACATAGATAGGAACATAGAAATATAAAATATAGAACATACATCAAAACACCGAAACACACAAAACAAACAAATCAAATCAAATCAAATGTATTTATATAGCCCTTTGTATATCAGCTGAAATCTCAAAGTGCTGTACAGAAACCCAGCCTAAAACCCCAAACAGCAAGCAATGCATGTGAAAGAAGCACAGTGGCTAGGAAAAACTCCCTAGGAAAAACTCCCTAGAAAGGCCAAAAACCTAGGAAGAAACCTAGAGAGGAACCAGGCTATCAGGGGTGGCCAGTCCTCTTCTGGCTGTGCCGGGTGGATATTATAACAGAACATGGTCAAGATGTTAAAATGTTCATAAATGACCAGCATGGTCAAATAATAATAATCATAGTAGTTGTCGAGGGTGCAACAAGCACGTCCGGTGAACAGGTCAGGGTTCCGTAGCCACAGGCAGAACAGTTGAAACTGGAGCAGCAGCATGGCCAGGTGGACTGGGGACAGCAAGGAGTCATCATGCCAGGTAGTCCCGAGGCATGGTCCTAGGGCTCAGGTCCTCTGAGAGAAAGAAAGAAAGAGAGAAAGAGAGAATTAGAGAGAGCATATTTAAATTCACACAGGACACCGGATAAGACAAGAGAATACTCCAGATGTAACAGACTGACCATAGCCCCCCGACACATAAACTACTGCAGCATGAATACTGGAGGCTGAGACAGGAGGGATCAGAAGACACTGTGACCCCATCCGATGATACCCCCGGACAGGGCCAAACAGGCAGGATATAACCCCACCCACTTTGCCAAAGCACAGCCCCCACACCACTAGAGGGATGTCTACAACCACCAACTTACCGTCCGAAGACAAGGCCGAGTATAGCCCACAAAAATCTCCGCCATGGCACAACCCAAGGGGGGGGGGGCGCCAACCCAGACAGGAAGACCACGTCAGTGACTCTCAACCCACTCAAGTGACGCACCCCTCCCATGGACGGCATGGAAGAACACCAGTAAGTCAGTGACTCAGCCACTGTAATAGGGTTAGAGGCAGAGAATCCCAGTGGAAAGAGGGGAACCGGCAAGGCAGAGACAGCAAGGGCAGTTCGTTGCTCCAGCCTTTCCGTTCACCTTCACACTCCTGGGCCAGACTATACTTAATCATAGGACCTACTGAAGAGATAAGACTTCAGTAAACACACCCCTGCCACGTCCTGACCAAACTACAATACCAAAATGACCCCTTTACTGGTCAGGACGTGACACCATGTACACTTATTGATTGCTAGGCATACAAATACCATTATTTCTTGGTACATATGAAACGAGGCCTTGTTTGGCTTCAACCGGACTAGATTGTGAACAACTCTTGGCAGAACACATTGCTTTACTGAAGTGAAGGTGATAAGCACAATATTGTTTGAACTGCAGCACGCCAAATGATTCGTTCTCGAATTTGTTGAGCAGAAGTTGTTTATGTTTTGCTTCTACAAAGCTGTGTCCATCATAACATTCAATAATCAATTAATTGCATTCAATATATATTTCTTCTCTATGCTGCCTGCAGCATGATCTATTTTGCCTACGACCATATGACAGACAGTTGTTGGTCGGAGCACATCACCAAAGGATTGCATATTAATCTTGCTGTATAATTCATTGCGGCCAGTAGGTCAAACTAACAACTAAAATGAGTCACTCAGAAAAAAACTAATCACGAGTTCATGACTCTTGAGTCAGTAAAAAGTTGCTCCAAAATAATTAATCGTTCTTGAACTGCACGTCATTAGCCAGAGGTGGCACCACAGGGTCCCAAGGTGGTGTGGCAAAATGTGTAAGTGTCTTTTCTGGGGCCTAGAGTGTTTCCTGATCTCATGACCTGGTCAGGTTTAACTCTGGGTCCTATTCGTAGGCCATGACAAAATATTATTGTTTTCGATAGCTTCCCTTTTCATCTGTGGTATGACTAAAGGACTGAGGGTTTTCTTGTCAGGTTATGTGGATTGGAAACACTCCTGGCCTAAGGTGGATCAAACTCTTTCAAACTACTACAAACCTTGCTGTTACTCATTCTGAATCTGACACCAAAAGAGCCAGAGACAACAACTTCAGCATACTCTTGTGTTTAATTAACTTCTATAGCAGGGATGAGCGTTATGCAAAGAAAAGTTACAATGTCTTTAAATATATATTTCCCTCTATGCACAATGTTAAGCAAAGGACAGACAGGTTTAAATGTTATGACATAATACCTATTATTTGTTCATCTGATTATAGTGCTCTTCTACAATTATTCATTCTAGGAGATTTATGAAAGGCAGAGTTACAATGAAGACAGTACACGTTGTAATCACTTTTTTTTAAATGCTCAAGTCATAAAAGCACTAACCTATTGTTGTCCTGGTCTCCATCTGGTCCACCAGAGGTTTGTTTACTAGGGCTCACTATAGGAACTGATTTCCTGTCAAATCCAATTATTCAATCATTAAATCAACTTCATTCAACATTTTCATTGAAAATAATATCCCCTTTTCATGAAGTAGATTTTATTGAATGTCATTCATTCTATTGCACTATTCTAACCAAAGATGCATTACCAGTTCATATCAGTAGGTGTCACTTTGCACTAGCTAGTCGAAAAAGACTGATGCCATGATAGCTGCCTGTCTCTGTATATGTGAAAGTTCTGGTTGTGTTAGCTAGAATCCATCAATTCATTCTTTCTGCATTAGCCATCCATGTGTTATGGTTGGACAAATGTGTTTTTTAGCTTTTTAATTTTAAAGACAGTGAAATTTGCACCACAAACATTTGTAAATAACCACCAGAATTGGAAATAAAATTATATGCCAACAAACATTACTGGACTAACCTTTTCAGGAACTTCAGTATCCCTTGGCTTTGGATAGCAGCAAGAGATCGTTTCATCGTTATCCTGTGCCAAACACATTTATTCAGTGAGTCTATTGATAAAAGTCACCTCGTCCGAGAGAGATTTACATGGTTATCAAAACCTCACGCCAAGGTAAGCCAACACGAAACACAGCCCTTATTTTAAGTGTTTCTAAAATCCTCTATGGGAAAAATGAATGGTGGAAAAATGATTGGAACCATCACCCTGTTTGACGGCTAGGTTTTATAGGTATTATGACACCTCTACTATTAACACATAGAAAGAACCAGGGCAGCTAGGTGTCTCACTTCCGTTTCCGGTGACATGCATTGAAACATGGCTTTATTTTGGAAAATATCTGTGAATTAACAGACTTATTTTCAAATAATTTTCAACATCACATTCAGGTGTGGGACGTTCACTGTCTAACAAGGAACAATAGCAGGTCTATTTCGCTCCAGCAGCTGGCATATTCTGTCCATTCACAATTAATCTGTGGGAACATGGCGGCTCTCAACACCCGACAACTGAAAGAGGTGATTGTTAGTGAGGAAATTACCCCCGACCACCCCTGTCTCAGTCTCCAGAAAATAGTACCAGTCAAAAGTTTGGACACAGCTACTCATTCAAGGGTTTTTCTTTATTTTACATTGTAGAATAATAGTGAAGACATCAAAACTATGAAATAACACATATGGAAACATGTAGTAACCAAAAAAGTGTTAAACAAATCAAAATATATTTTATTTTTGAGATGCCTTGATGAGAGCTTTGCACACTCTTGGTATTCTCTCAACTAGCTTCATGAGGTAGTCACCTGGAATGCATTTCAAATAACAGGTGTGCCTTCTCTTTCTTTCCTTCTTAATGCATTTGAGCATTAAGGTAGGGGTGGTAAACAGGACATAGCCCTATGTGGTAAAAGACCAAGTCCATATTATGGCAAGAACAGTCCAAAGAAGCAATGAGAAACAACAGTCCGTCATTACTTTAAGACATGAAGTTCAGTCAATCCGGAAAATTTCAAGAACTTTGAAAGTTTCATCAAGTGCAGTCACAAAAACCATCAAGTGCTATGATGAAACTGGCTCTCATGAGGACCACCACAGGAAAGGAAGACCCAGAGTTACCTCTGCTGCAGAAGATAAGTTCATTAGAGTTACCAGCCTCAGAAATAGGCAATTAACTGCACCTCAGATTGCAGCCCAAATAAATGCTTCACAGAGTTCAAGTAACAGACACATCTCAACATCAACTGTTCAGAGGAGAATGAGTGAATCAGACGTTCATGGTTAAATTGCTGCAAAGAAACCACTAATCAAGGACACCAATAAGAAGAAGAGACTTGCCTAGGCCAAGAAACACGAGCAATGAACATTAGGCCGTTGGAAATCTGTCCTTTTGTCTGATGAGTCCAAATTTGAGACTTTTGGTTCCAACCGCCATATCTTTGTGAGATGCATAGTAGGTGAACGGATGATCTCCTCACGTATGGTTCCCACAGTGAAGCATCAAGGAGTAGGTGCGATGGTGAGGGGGTGCTTTGCTGGTGACACTGTCTGTGATTAATTTTAAATTCAAGGCACCGTTAACCAGCATGGCTACCACAGCATTCTGCAGCGATACACCATCCCATCTTGTTTGCACTTAGTGGGACTATCATTTGTTTTTCAACAGGACAATGACCCAACACACCTCCAGGCTGTGTAAGGGCTACTGACCAAGAAGGAGAGTGATGGAGTGCTGCATCAGATGACCTGGCCTCCACAATCACCCAACCTCAACCCAAAAAACAGATAAAGCAACACCTCACGGCACAACGCCTCTCCCATATTTGACCTAGATAGTTTGTGTGTATGCATTGATATGTAGGCTACGTGTGCCTTTAAAAAAAATGTATGAGCCGCTCTTGTCTGTTGATGTTCTGTGTGTGGACCCCAGGAAGAGTAGCTGCTGCTTTTGCAACAGCTAATGGGCATCGTAATAAAATACCAAATTCCAAAATGAGATGGTTTGGGATGAGTTGGACCGCAGAATGAAGGAAAAGCAGCCAACAGGTGCTCAGCATATGTGGGAACTCCTTCAAGACTGTTGGAAAAGCATTCCAGGTGAAGCTGGTTGAGAGAATGCCAAGAGTGTGCAAAGATGTCATCAAGGCAAAGCATGGCTACTTTGAAGAATCTAAAATCTAAAATATATTTTGATTTGTTTAGCACATTTTTTTAGTTACTACATGATTCCATATGTGTTATTTCATAGTTTTGATGTCTTCTCTATTATTCTACAGTGTGAAAAATAGTAAACAATAAAGAAAATCCCTTGAATGAGTAGGTGTGTCCAAACTTTTGATTGGTGCTGTGCATTCTGCAATGGTCTATGTGCAGGAGGGCTGGTGTAATTCTCCCGTCTTATCCATATATCAATGTAAACAGGAGCTCAATTACGAGTCTCATTGCAAAGGGTCTGTATATTTATGTAAATAAGATATTTCTCGTTTTTGCAAAAATGTCTGAAAACTTGTTTTCACTTTGTCATTATGTCGTATTAGGTGTAGATTTATGAGGGGAAAAATGTATTGTATCCATTTTAGAATAAGGTTGTAACATAACAAAATGTGGAAAAAGTCAAAGGGTCTAAATTATTTCCAAATGCACTGTATCATACCAAATGGAGGGATACAAATTGACATCCCAAATCCTACAAATTTCCCCTGAGGCCCTTGTGCAGTCATTTCACAACATTTCTTAATGCAATCCGGGGAGAAACACACTTTGAAAGCAGCTTTCATGGCCACTGTTAAGAGGGAGATCCTAACTTTCCATTACTACTACATTTATTTCTGCTCTTAAAAATATGTGAACTGCACCATTTTAAAACATGAGTTTTTAGAAACAGCTTGGTTTAGGCATTACAGGAGGTATATGTATACAGCAATGCAACGCTTAGCCATTCTAGCATCGTCCAGAGTGGCTTGCCAAGTGGTTGTTAGCAAGCTGACAGTAGGCTAGGTATCAACAGCCAATCCAGAACATGTTGGAAACTATAGTGAACTTCTATTGGTCAATCGCGCCATGATATTGCCGAGTATTAGCATAAACTTCATGGTTTCGTTCTGTAAGACGGTACAATGGGCAGCATTGAATTCAACGGACACGGTACTGTGCTGAACAACCAATTGAAAATGGTAATCGCCCCCAGAGGGCTAAATGTATTTTATTTTATTTGTATTTTTTAATTAACCGTTATTTGACTAGGCAAGTCAGTTAAGAACAAATTCTTATTTACAATGACGGCCTATCAAAAGGAAAAAGGGACAGGGGCTAAATTACATAAAAATATATGACAAAACACACATCACGAACAAGAGAGACAACACAACACTACATAAAGAGACAACAACATAGCATGGTAGGCAGTAACAGAATTCTGTTGTAACAGATAGGCCTACATTATTCAGTGTTTGTACATCCTTGGCTGAGTACCAGTGGAAAGTTTGGGACAGTCAAGTCAGCAATAGCCTATGTTGCCAGCAACAAGATAATGTTTTGAGTTCATGATCTAGCTAATGATTAGCTCACTGGGGTAAATGAAGATGGGCAACCCCATGCTACAGGTTATCATGCTTATTGCTAAATAACACACCTGCCTGATAATATGGACCGATATGGTGTTGGGCTCATTTCTAGAAAAATTATATTTTAGATCGTGTCAGCATGATTTTATTTTCATTCATTTTGGAGTAATAAAATCAGTCTGAAAAGTCCAAAGTAATTAGCCTCTCTGTTTCCAGGTAACAACACAATACTTTTATTCATAATAGAATTTTCAACCTATTAGGACTGGACATGAATTCCTTTACAACGGATGGGTCCCATTATGTCTGGCGAAAACCGAGCACTGCATTCCACAGTAAGAACCTCATACCAACGGTCAAGCATGGTAGTGGTAGTGTGATGGTTTGGTGATGCTTTGCTTCCTCAGGACCTTGATGATTTGCCTTAACAGAAGGAACCATGAAATCTGCTCTGTATCAGAGAATTCTACAGCAGAATGTCAGGCCATCCGTCTGTGAGCTGAAGCTGAAGCGCAGCTAGGTCATGCAGCAAGACAATGATCCAAAACACACAATCAAGTCTACAGTCATGGCCAAAAGTTTTGAGAATGACACAAATATTAATTTCCACCAAGTTTGCTGCTTCAGTGTCTTTAGATATTTTTGTCAGATGTTACTATGGAATACTGAAGTATAATTACAAGCATTTCATAAGTGTCAAAGGCTTTTATTGACAATTACATGAAGTTGATGCAAAGAGTCAATATTTGCAGTGTTAACCCTTCTTTTTCAAGACCTCTGTAATCTGCCCTGGCATGCTGTCAATTAACTTCTGGGCCACATCCTGACTGATGGCAGCCCAATCTTGCATAATCAATGCTTGGAGTTTGTGGGTTTTTGTTTGTCCACCCGCCTCTTGAGGATTGACCACAAGTTCTCAATGGGATTAAGGTCTGGGGAGTTTCCTGGCCATGGACCCACAATATTCATGTTTTGTTCCCTGAGCCACTTAGTTATCACTTTTGCCTTATGGCAAGGTACTCCATCATGCTGGAAAAGGCATTGTTCGTCACCAAACTGTTCCTGGATGGTTGGGAGAAGTTGCTCTCGGAGGATGTGTTGGTACCATTCTATATTCATGGCTGAGTTCTTCGACAAAATTGTGAGTGAGCCCACTCACTTGGCTGAGAAGCAACCCCACACATGAATGGTCTCAGGATGCCTTACTGTTGGAATGACACGGGACTGATGGTAGCGTTCACCTTGTCTTCTCGGACAAGCTTTTCTCCAGATGCCCCAAACAATCGGAAAGGGGATTCATCAGAGAAAATGACTTTACCCCAGTCCTCAGCAATCCAATCCCTGTACCTTTTGCAGAATATCAGTCTGTCCCTGATGTTTTTATTGGAGAGAAGTGGCTTCTTTGCTGCCCTTCTTGACACCAGGCCATCCTCCAAAAGTCTTCGCCTCACTGTGCGTGCAGATGCACTCACACCTGCCTGCTGTCATTCTTGAGCAAGATCTGTACTGGTGGTGCCCAGATCCCGCAGCTGAATCAACTTTAGGAGATGGTCCTGGCGCTTGACTTTCTTGGGCGCCCCGAAGCCTTCTTCATAACAATTGAACCGCTCTCCTTGAAGTTCTTGATGATCCAATAAATGGTTGATTTAGGTGCAATCTTACTGGCAGCAATATCCTTGCCTGTGAAGCCCTTTTTGTGCAAAGCAATGATGACGGCACGTGTTTCCTTGCAGGTAACCATGGTTGACAGAGGAAGAACAATAATTCCAAGCACCACCCTCATTTCGAAGCTTCCAGTCTGTTATTCGAACTCAATCAGCATGACAGAGTGATCTCGAGCCTTGTCCTCGTCAACATTCATATCTGTGTTAATGAGAGAATCACTGACATGATGTCAGCTGGTTCTTTTGTGGCAGGGCTGAAATGCAGTGGAAATGTTTATTTGGGATTCAGTTCATTTGCATGGCAAAGAGGGACTTTGCAATGAATTGCAATTCATCTGATCACTCTTCATAACATTCTGGAGTACAGTATATGCAAATTGCTATCATACAATCTGAGGCAGCAGACTTTGTGAAAATTAATATTTGTGTCATTCTCAAAACTTTTGGCCACGACTGTACATGAAAATTGATTTGGAAGAGCATTTGAGGACCGGAGGTCAACTTTGATAGCTTGCTACTACTATAATTGATTTTAAGAAAAACAATATGTTTCTCGCCCATGATGTACCGCCGCTGGAGGTTCTGGACTGCGGGCCGCCGCTGAAGACTCTGGATTGCGGGCCGTCGCTGGAGGGTCCGGAAAGCGGGCCGTCGCTGGAGGTTCCGGACTGCAGCCCGTCTCAGGAGGTTCCGGACTGCGGCCCGTCTCAGGAGGTTCAAAAAATATAAATATATATGTCCCCCCACATCTAAAACCAAAGTTGCGCCCCTGGTAATAATAGTGGGAGGGAGCAATAGGGAGAGAGGGGGAGGGGGAAAGAGTACAGACTAAAAACACTGTGTCACCCTCCAGAACTTCAATTGAAAGAGTTATGTAATGGTTAACCATTTACAGTATTACTTACTGTTTATAACTTTGTGCGGCTGGTCACATGATTGACCCGGTCGTGACCGTAACAACAAGTTTAAAAAAAATAACAGACCGAGATGAAGAGGTCAAGGCGAGAGCATTTACTCCGCCCAAAATCTGTCCGCGTGAGATAAGGCCATTTATGTGTGGAGGTAAATAACAGAGTGTCAAATTACTAAAGGATTTAGATCGAATAGAAATTTCGTAATGGTTAAGCTTTTACAAACGCCGACACATATATTATATGTTGATGCACGTTGTATTCCGGCAACTTTGAGAAAAACGACGTTTAGTTGTGCGTGTTGTTTACACGCGTACCTGCCCTCTCATTGGTTAGAATCTGGCCTGTCTTCAATCGTTGAACACATGTATTTCCATTGTTAGAGTGGTCACTCGTCTCTCTTGTTAATATAATAAATAATCATTGCTTTAGGTCATGAGGTGTATCAGTGGGCTCGTCGTCAAATGATCCGCCTAGTTCCTGTTGAAATTCTAAAGGTGATTGGCTACGCTCTGTGAGGGTGGAGTTCACTGACGCGTTCCGTTCGGAACAATAAATAGAGGGAACAAGGCTCCTTCCAGTTCACAAGTCTGAGAAGACGCATGAAGAAGTTCTTGCTTCAACAGTGATTGAACGGAACTCCTCTGCCTTCGTCCCGCATTATAGAACATTCCGGATTGATAACGTAACACTTACTTTAACTGTAATAGTAAAATAGTCGAAGGAACTTTATTTTTGTATATTTCATTTTGATATAAAAGAAAATCTGCCAAGATGGAGTCTCAGATCCGCCAGAACTATCACCACGATTGCGAAGCTGCCATCAACCGGATGATCAACATGGAGATGTTTGCCTCCTTCACCTACACTTCAATGGTAAGGAGTCTCCCAAGATGACCGTTTAGTTGATCTACCTGTGTATTGTTATTCCTGGGTCTAAATGCCATTTTCACCTGACTTTTCTACACGCCTAGACAATTAAAGAACCAAGAAGTCTAACTCCCTGAAGTTCATATTTGAGTTTTACTTTGTTAAGAGCTTTCAGGTAGATATAACATTCAAATGAAGCTGGGAATCTATCCTACCTTGGACAGAGCGCGTAACAACTCCTTGACGGGTTACTTGTCAGGTTACCAAGTAGACTACAGACTAGACTGATTCATGCCTTTGTCATCATGTTTAGTTGCCACAACAAGAACAGAATGCTGTCATGTTCTTTCTTCTAAACACTGTTTTATGTTTATCCACCCAGGCTTTCTATTTCTCCCGTGACGATGTGGCTCTGCCTGGCTTCGCGCATTTCTTCAAGGAGAACAGCGACGAGGAGCGGGAGCACGCCGACAAGCTACTCTCCTTCCAGAACAAGAGAGGTGGACGCATTTTACTCCAGGACATCAAGGTGAGTCCCTGAGCATCTAAAAACACATTTAGAATGTAGACTGATAGAAATGTCTTTACTCCATGGAGGAGAGTGTCTACAGCATTAAGTTGATCTAGAGAACCTGGAGTAGTCCTGAACATACTGCCTCTAACCACTGAACTGACAGTGTGAGGGGTGTAACTCTGTTCACTTTATCCTAACCTTAATGTCTGCTAGTAGTCCCTAACACTTCTGTGTTCACTCTGTCCTGTGTAGAAGCCAGAACGTGATGAGTGGGGCAATGGGCTGGAGGCCATGCAGTGTGCTCTGCAGCTGGAGAAGAATGTGAACCAGGCCCTGCTGGACCTGCACAAGATTGCCTCTGACAAGGTTGACCCCCATGTAAGTTATGGTGGATCTGCACATCACATGTATATATCACATAGAATACAGGTTCTGTCCCAGGAGATGAGCAGGTTGTTGTAGCTCTAACTAATGACACAAGATTGTGTGACCTGCTTCTTCACATGCACACAATAGTCCACAGATGCACACTATACACACAATGCAGCTAATGCATAAATGGCGGCAGGTTGTCTAGTGGTTAGTGTTGGGCCAGTAACCAAAAGGTTGCTGGATCGAATCCCCGAGCTGACAAGGTAAAAATGTGTTTTGCCCCTGAACAAGGCAGTTAACCCACTGTTCCATGTTAGGATCTCATTGTAAATAAGAACTTGTTCTTAACTGACTTGTCTAGTTTAAAAAGCTGGAAACACATTATCTGCACTTATGCCATTACCACCAGGCTCTTGTGTGTTACTGTATCTACAATAGTCTGTAGTTATTCTCTTGTCTGACCCGTTTCCCGTCTTTAGCTGTGTCACTTCCTGAAGACCCATTACCTGAATGAGCAGGTGGAGGCCATTAAGAAGCTGGGTGACCACATCACCAACCTCACCAAGATGGATGCTGTCAACAACAAGATGGCAGAGTACCTGTTTGACAAGCACACCCTGGGAGACCAGAGCTAAACCACTTCCATCCCCAGGCTACGGCCTCCAGCCTCAGACCAGGACTCCTGGCTTCTCTGATAGATCCTACTGGCTTTGCATTTATAGGGAGGGGAGAGTGTTGAACTGGTGCAGTGCAACACAGCTGTAACATTGAGGTGTTTATGTTGACAACACTACTGTATTTGAGGCAAGGCATCTTGTAAAACTGTAAAACAATAAAAAAATATCACTAGTTTTTCTTTTCTAAGTGTTGACTTGTAGTAATGGATGTTGTTATAGTCTATTCGGGTTCTTTGCTCCGTCTTACTGAGTATCTCAATTTCCTAGTGATAATACTGACAATTGTAGACCTACTAGTGACAGGGTCATAACAATAGAAGTTTAACATGAGGTTTAGCGACATTACCTCTGACCACAGAGGGCACTATTACAAGATATGTTAAAGACATCATGTCAAATAAGGGCCAACTGTTAACTCTACCCCTAAAAGTGAAATGGGTAACTACAGTCAATGTGGACCTTTACTCTGTATCTCAAAAGATCGTCATTAGACGGCCTAGAGTTAAATCAAACCCTTGCTTCCTGCTCGGTAAATCCATATGGCGTATTTCTCTGGTGATGGGAAGTTTGGCTCTTACTGAAAGAAATGTAATGTTAACTCATTTTGTTTCAGCTGGTAATGCCCAATAGTGCCCCCTACAGCAAACTATGAGCTGAATTCTCAAAATAATGATTCTACAAGCCTCTAGTTCACCATAGAGGGGCTTATTGGAGCTGTCATATGGTTGCAAAGCTACTGGTAATTACCCAAAATTACTGAAATCTTCGTCATTAACAGGGAATCTAACTTGGTAACTCATACTTTAACTGAAAATATTGCTATTTTTCATGTGTCCATAGGGCATGGGTTTCTAGTTGAAGGGGAAAGTACTTGACATGGTAAAATTTTCATTTTTATAAGATAAAGGTAATGGTATCTAAGTTGGTTTATATTTAAGGTAATGTTTTGTGGCTTTGTCGTTCTATTTTGAAGTATATTTTACATGAGGCAAAACAGAGGGCCAGAGATTTGAGATCTGAAGTACCCAAAAAGGCCACTGGATGGCAGCTGACTAAATGACATCCTTAATTGACCAACATTTGTTATGGATCCCTATTAGCTGCTGTCAAGGCAGCAGTTACTCTTCATGGGGTCCAGCAAAATAAAGGCAGTTCTATACAATAAAACTAACTACATTACTAAACAGATTTCACAACACTTAAGGGTTTGCCCTCAGGCCTACTCTACTACCACATATCGACAACGCAAAATCCATGTGTGTGTGTCTATAGTGCTTATGTTATCGTGTCTGTGCCTATGTGTCTCTTCACGGTCCCTGCTGTCCCATAAGGTGTATTTTTATCTATTTTTTTAAATCTTATTTTACTGCTTGTATGAGTTACTTGATGTGGAATAGTAGCCATGTCATGGCTCTATGTAGTACTGTGCACCTTCCATAATCTGTTCTGGATTTGGGGACTATGAAGAGACCTGGTGGCATGTCTTGTGGGGTATGATTTGCTGTCTGAGTTGTGTGCTAGTAGTTTAAACCGACAGCTCGGGGCATTCAGCATGTCAATACTTCTCACAAATACAAGTAGTGATTAAGTAAATCTCTACTTTGAGCCATGAGAGATTGACATGCATATTAATGTTAGCTCTGTGTACATTTAAGGGTGAGCCGTGCTGCCCAGTTCTGGGCCAATTGTAATTTTCCTAAGTCCCTCTTTGTGGCACCTGACCACACGACTGGACAGTAGTCCAGGTGACAAAACGAAGGCCTGTAGGACCTACCTTGTTGATAGTTTTAAGAAGGCAGAGCAGTGCTTTATCATGGACAGACCTATCCCCATCTTAGTTACTGTTGTATCAATATGTTTTGACCATGACAGTTTACAATCCAGGGTAACTCCAATAAGTTTAGTCTCCTCAACTTCTTACATTTCCACATTATTCAGTACAAGATTTAGTTGAGGTTTAGTGTTTTAATTTTAGGTCCCAAATACAATGCCTTTAGTTTTTGAAATTCATGTATTTAGGACTAACTTATTTCTTGCCACTCATTCTGAAACTGACTGCAGCTCTTAAGTGTTGCAGTGATTTCACCTGCTGTGGTAGCTGATGTGTATAGTGTTGAGTCATCAGCATACATAGACACACAGGCTTCACTTAGCACCAGCGGCAAGTCATTAGTAAAGATTGAAAAAGTAAGGGGCCTAGACAGTTGCCCCCTAAATGTGCAGAATGAAATGATTTTTACATAACTCATTTTTGCTATCGTTCTTTTTTTACATCTGTTATTAGAAAGTGGCAAGGATGATGATTATTAACATGGTCTTTTGCCTGCTAATGCCTGCAATGCAGTGAAGAAAACGATATGACAACAATAATGTCTAATGTAACTGTCCCCTCTAACAATACAACTGGCCCCAGTTGAAATGGTGTAGAACCGCCACTGGCAGTGATTACACCTGCTGTGGTAGCTGATGTGTATAGTGTTGAGTCATCAGCGTACATAGACACACAGGCTTCACTCCGCGCCAGTGGCAGGTCATTTGTAAAGATAGAAAAAGTAAGGGGCCTAAACAGCTGCTCTGGGGAATGCCTGACTCTACCTAGATTATGTTGGAGTGGATTCCATTAAAGAACACCCTCTGTGTTCTGTTAGACAGGTAACTCTAGATCCACAATATAGCAGGGGATGTAAAGCCATAATACTTACGCTTTTTCCAGCAGCAGATTATGATCAATAACGTCAAAAGCTAATAATGTATTTAACCTTTATTTAACGAGGCAAGTCGTGGTTGAATTGCTGCAAAGAAACCACTACTTAAGGACACCAATAAGAAGAAGAGACTTGCTTGGGCCAAGAAACACGAGCAATGAACATTAGGCCGTTGGAAATCTGTCCTTTGGTCTGATGAGTCCAAATTTGAGACTTTTGGTTCCAACCGCCATATCTTTGTGAGACGCATAGTAGGTGAACGGATGATCTCCTCACGTATGGTTCCCACTGTGAAGCATCAAGGAGGAGGTGTGATGGTGTGGGTGTGCTTTGCTGGTGACACTGTCTGTGATTAATTTTAAATTCAAGGCACCGTTAACAAGCATGGCTACCACAGCATTCTGCAGCGATACACCATCCCATCTTGTTTGCACTTAGTGGGACTATCATTTGTTTTTCAACAGGACAAATACCCAACACACCTCCAGGCTGTGTAAGGGCTACTGACCAAGAAGGAGAGTGATGGAGTGCTGCATCAGATGACCTGGCCTCCACAATCACCCAACCTCAACCCAAAAAAACAGATAAAGCAACACCTCACGGCACAACGCCTCTCCCATATTTGACCTAGATAGTTTGTGTGTATGCATTGATATGTAGGCTACGTGTGCCTTTAAAATTGTTTTATGTAGTTTTGTCTTTGAGCCGCTCTTGTCTGTTGATGTTCTGTGTTATGTTATGTTTCATGTTTTGTGGACCCCAGGAAGAGTAGCTGCTGCTTTTGCAACAGCTAATGGGCATCGTAATAAAATACCAAATACCAAAATGAGATGGTTTGGGATAAGTTGGACCGCAGAGTGAAGGAAAAGCAGCCAACAGGTGCTCAGCATATGTGGGAACTCCTTCAAGACTGTTGGAAAAGCATTCCAGGTGAAGCTGGTTGAGAGAATGCCAAGAGTATGCAAAGTTGTCATCAAGGCAAAGCGTGGCTACTTTGAAGAATCTAAAATCTAAAATATTTTTGATTTGTTTAGCACTTTTTTTTAGTTACTACATGATTGCATATGTGTTATTTCATAGTTTTGATGTCTTCTCTATTATTCTACAATGTGAAAAATAGTAAAAATAAATAAAATCCCTTGAATGAGTAGGTGTGTCCAAACTTTTAATTGGTTCTGTGCATTCTGCAATAGTCTATGTGCAGGGGGGCTAGTGTAATTCTCCTGTCTTATCTTATCTACTATCTATAGTGCTGCAGAGATGGGCCTGAGCCCTATGACCATTGCATCATTACTACCTGGCCTGAAGACTCCCTAGTCCACCTGGTTTTGCCTGCAGCTGTGGAACCCTGACCTGTTCACTGGACATGTTACTTTATCCCGGGACCTGCTGTTTAGTTTCTCCTCTGTCTCCATCGACCTCTCAACCTCTGAATGCTGGGCTATGAGAAGCCAACTGACCTTTACTCCTGAGGTGCTGACCTGTTGCGTCCTCTATAACCACTGTGATTATTATTTGACCCTGCTGGTCACCTATGAACGTCTAAACATCTTGAAGAACCATCTGGCCTTAATGGCCATATACAGTGCATTCAGAAAGTATTCAGACCCCTTGACTTTTTCCACATTTTGTGACGTTAAAGCCTTATTCTAAAGCGATTTTAAAAAATCTCCCCGTCATCAGTCTACACACAATACCCCATTATGACACAGCAAAAACAGGTTTTCAGACATTTTTGAAAATCTCTATTAAGAAAAAACCCTGGCAATGTCACATTTACATAAGTATTCAGACCCTTTACTCAGTACTTTGTTGAAGAACCTTTGGCAGCGATTACAGCCTGGCGTGTTCTTGGGTATGACACTACAAGCTTGGCACACCTGTATTTGTCACATTCTTCTCTGCAGATCCTCTCAAGCTGTGTCAGGTTGGATGGGGAGCTACACAGCTATTTTAGTTCTCTCCAGAGATGTTCGATCAGGTTCATATCCGGGCTCTGGCTGGGCCACTCAAGGACATTCAGAGACTTGTCCCGAAGCTACTCCTGCGTGTCTTGGCTGTGTGCTTAGAGTTGTTGTCCTGTTGGAAGGTGAACCTTCGCCCCAGTCTGAGGTCCTGAATGCTCTGGAGCAGGTTTTCATCAAGAATCTCTCTGTACCTTTCTACATTCATCTTTCCCTCGATCCTTACTAGTCTCCCAGTCCCTGCCACTGAAAAACATCCCCACAGCATGATGCTGCCATAACCATGATTCACTGTAGGGATGGTGCCAGGTTTCTCCAGACGTCACGCTTGGCATTCAGGCCAAAAAGTTCAGTCTTGGTTTCATCAGACCAGAGAATCTTATTTCTCATGGTCTGAGAGTCTTTAGATGCCTTTTGGTAAAATACAAGCGGGCTGTCATGTGCCTTTTACTGAGGAGTGTCTTCCGTCTGGCCACTCTCCCATAAAGGCCTGATTGGTGGAGTGCTGCAGAGATGGTTGTCCTTCTGGAAGGTTCCCCCATCTACACAGAGGAACTCTAGAGCTCTGTCAGAGTGATCGTCGGGTTCTTGATCCCCTCCCGGACCAAGGCCCTTCTTCTCCGATTGCTCAGTTTGGCTGGGCGGCCAGTTCTAGGAAGAGCTTAGTGGTTCCAAACTTCTTCCATTTTTGAATGATGGAGGCCACTGTGTTCTTGGGGACCTTCAATGCTGCAGACATTTTTTGGTACCCTTCCCCAGATGTGTGCCTCGACACAATCCTGTCTCGGAGCTCTACAAACAATTCCTTGGACCTCATTTGTTTTCTCTGACATGCACTGTCAACTGTGGGACCTTATATAGACAGGTGTGTGCCTTTCCAAATCATGTCCAATCAATTGAATGTACCATAGGTGGACTCCAATCAAGTTGTAGAAGTAGCGCAAGGATTATCAATGGAAACAGGATGCATCTGAGCTCAATTTCGAGTCTCATGGCAAAGGGTCTGTATACTTATGTAAATAAGGTATTTCTCGTTTTGCAAAAATGTCTGAAAACCTGTTTTCACTTTGTCATTATGTCGTATTAGGTGTAGATTTATGAGGGGAAAAATGTATTGTATCCATTTTAGAATAAGGTTGTAACATAACAAAATGTGGAAAAAGTCAAGGGGTCTAAATTATTTCCAAATGCACTGTATCATACTAAATGGAGGGATACAAATTGACATCCCAAATCCTACAAATTTCCCTGAGGCCCTTGTGCACAGTCATTTCACAACATTTCTTAATGCAATCCGGGGAGAAACACACTTTGAAAGCAGCTTTCATGGCCACTGTTAAGAGGGAGATCCTAGCTTTCCATTACTACATTTATTTCTGCTCTTAAAAATATGTGAACTGCACCATTTTAAAACATGAGTTTTTAGAAACAGCTTGGTTTAGGCGTTACAGGAGGTATATGTGTCACGTCCTGACCAGTAATAGGGGTTATTTGTATTGTAGTTTGGGTCAGGACGTGGCAGGGGGTATTTGTTTTATGTGGTTCGGGGTGGTTGGTTGTTTAGAAGGGTATTTGATTTATTATTTCCGGGTTTTGGGCTATGTTATATGTTTTGTATTTCTATGTTCATTCTAGTATTAGTATTTCTTTGTTTAGGTCATTGGGTGTTGGACTCTCAATTGGAGGCATGTGTTTCCTAGTTGCCTCTGATTGAGAGTCCTATATATAGGTATGTGTTTGTGTTGGTAGTTTGTGGGAGGTTGTGCTAGGTATAGCCTTAATGCCCTGTTATTCAGCGGTGTGTATTGGGTACGTGTTTATTTTGGTTTTTCCTTCTTTGCCAATTCAATAAAAGAAGATGAGTGCACATAACCCTGCTGCGTTTTGGTCCGACAATGATTTTTCTTTATCATCTGACGAAGAAGATTGTGACAATATGTATACATCAATGCATCGCTTAGCCATTCTAGCATTGTCCAGTGCATTGTCCAGCCATTCTATCTTGCCAAGTGGTTGTTAGCAAGCTGACAGCAGGCTAGGTATCAACAGCCAATCCAGAACATGTTGGAAACTATAGTGAACTTCTATTGGTCAATCGCACCATGATATTGCCGAGTATTAGCATAAACTTCATGGTTTCGTTCTGTAAGACGGAACAATGGGCAGAATTGAATTCAACGGACACGGTACTGTGCTGAACAACCAATTGAAAATGGTAATCGCCCCCAGAGGGCTAAATGTATTTTATTTTATTTGTATTTTTTAACCTTCATTTGACTAGGCAAGTCAGTTAAGAACAAATTCTTATTTACAATGACGGCCTATCAAAAGGAAAAAGGGACGGGGGCTAAATTACATAAAAATATATGACAAAACACACATCACGACAAGAGAGACAACACAACACTACATAAAGAGACAACAACATAGCATGGTAGGCAGTAACAGAATTCTGTTGTAACAGATAGGCCTACATTATTCAGTGTTTGTACATCCTTGGCTGAGTACCAGTGGAAAGTTTGGGACAGTCAAGTCAGCAATAGCCTATGTTGCCAGCAACAAGATAATGTTTTGAGTTCATGATCTAGCTAATGATTAGCTCACTGGGGTAAATGAAGATGGGCAACCCCATGCTACAGGTTATCATGCTTATTGCTAAATAACACACCTGCCTGATAATATGGACCGATATGGTGTTGGGCTCATTTCTAGAAAAATTATATTTTAGATCGTGTCAGCATGATTTTTTTCATTCATTTTGGAGTAAAAAGGTCTGAAAAGTCCAAAGTAATTAGCCTCTCTGTTCCAGGTAGACCAACACAATACTTTTATTCATAATAGAATCTTCAGGACTGGACATGAATTCCTATACAACGGATGGGTCCCATTATGTCTGGCAAAACCGAACACTGCATTCCACAGTAAGAACCTCATACCAACGGTCAAGCATGGTAGTGGTAGTGTGATGGTTTGGGGATGCTTTGCTGCCTCAGGACCTTGATGATTTGCCTTAACAGAAGGAACCATGAAATCTGCTCTGTATCAGAGAATTCTACAGCAGAATGTCAGGCCATCCGTCTGTGAGCTGAAGCTGAAGCGCAGCTAGGTCATGCAGCAAGACAATGATCCAAAACACACAATCAAGTCTACAGTCATGGCCAAAAGTTTTGAGAATGACACAAATATTAATTTCCACCAAGTTTGCTGCTTCAGTGTCTTTAGATATTTTTGTCAGATGTTACTATGGAATACTGAAGTATAATTACCATTTCATATAAGTGTCAAAGGCTTTTATTGACAATTACATGAAGTTGATGCAAAGAGTCAATATTTGCAGTGTTAACCCTTCTTTTTCAAGACCTCTGTAATCTGCCTGGCATGCTGTCAATTAACTTCTGGGCCACATCCTGACTGATGGCAGCCCAATCTTGCATAATCAATGCTTGGAGTTTGTGGGTTTTTGTTTGTCCACCCGCCTCTTGAGGATTGACCACAAGTTCTCAATGGGATTAAGGTCTGGGGAGTTTCCTGGCCATGGACCCACAATATTCATGTTTTGTTCCCTGAGCCACTTAGTTATCACTTTTGCCTTATGGCAAGGTACTCCATCATGCTGGAAAAGGCATTGTTCGTCACCAAACTGTTCCTGGATGGTTGGGAGAAGTTGCTCTCGGAGGATGTGTTGGTACCATTCTATATTCATGGCTGAGTTCTTCGACAAAATTGTGAGTGAGCCCACTCACTTGGCTGAGAAACCCCACACATGAATGGTCTCAGGATGCCTTACTGTTGGAATGACACGGGACTGATGGTAGCGTTCACCTTGTCTTCTCGGACAAGCTTTTCTCCAGATGCCCCAAACAATCGGAAAGGGGATTCATCAGAGAAAATGACTTTACCCCAGTCCTCAGCAATCCAATCCCTGTACCTTTTGCAGAATATCAGTCTGTCCCTGATGTTTTTCTTGGAGAGAAGTGGCTTCTTTGCTGCCCTTCTTGACACCAGGCCATCCTCCAAAAGTCTTCGCCTCACTGTGCGTGCAGATGCACTCACACCGCCTGCTGTCATTCCTGAGCAAGATCTGTACTGGTGGTGCCCAGATCCCGCAGCTGAATCAACTTTAGGAGATGGTCCTGGCGCTTGACTTTCTTGGGCGCCCCGAAGCCTCTTCATAACAATTGAAACCGTCTCCTTGAAGTTCTTGATGATCCAATAAATGGTTGATTTAGGTGCAATCTTACTGGCAGCAATATCCTTGCCTGTGAAGCCCTTTTTGTGCAAAGCAATGATGACGGCACGTGTTTCCTTGCAGGTAACCATGGTTGACAGAGGAAGAACAATAATTCCAAGCACCACCCTCATTTCGAAGCTTCCAGTCTGTTATTCGAACTCAATCAGCATGACAGAGTGATCTCGAGCCTTGTCCTCGTCAACACTCATATCTGTGTTAATGAGAGAATGACTGACATGATGTCAGCTGGTTCTTTTGTGGCAGGGCTGAAATGCAGTGGAAATTTTATTTGGGATTCAGTTCATTTGCATGGCAAAGAGGGACTTTGCAATGAATTGCAATTCATCTGATCACTCTTCATAACATTCTGGAGTACAGTATATGCAAATTGCTATCATACAATCTGAGGCAGCAGACTTTGTGAAAATTAATATTTGTGTCATTCTCAAAACTTTTGGCCACGACTGTACATGAAAATTTATTTGGAATGGCCTAGTCAAAGTCCAGACCTAATCCCAATTTAGATGTAGTGGCAGGACTTGAAATTAGCAGTTCATGCTTGAAAACC